>NC_000079.6:20481074-20781074 GCF_000001635.26 Mus musculus | reverse complement strand
TATCCTTGAGATGAGTTTTTGCTATCCTAGGTTTTTTGTTATTCCAGATGAATTTGCAGATTGCTCTTTCTAATTCGTTGAAGAATTGAGTTGGAATTTTGATGGGGATTGCATTGAATCTGTAGATTGCTTTTGGCAAGATAGCCATTTTTACAATGTTGGTCCTGCCAATCCATGAGCATGGGAGATCTTTCTATCTTCTGAGATCTTCTTTAAATTCTTTCTTCAGAGACTTGAAGTTCTTTTCATACAGATCTTTCGCTTCCTTAGTTAGAGTCATGCCATGGTATTTTATATTATTTGTAAAATAATATACAAAGGTGTTTTTTCCCTAATTTCTTTCTAAGCCTGTTTATTCTTTGTGTAGAGAAAGGCCATTGACTTGTTTGAGTTAATTTTATATCCAGCTACTTTATTGAAGCTGTTTATCAGGTTTAGGAGTTCTCTGGTGGAATTTTTAGGTTCACTTATATATACTATCATATCATCTGCAAAAAGTGATATTTTGACTTCTTCCTTTCCAATTTGTTTCCCCTTCATCTCCTTTTGTTGTCGAATTGCTCTGGCTAGGACTTCAAGTACAATGTGGAATAGGTAGGGAGAGTGGACAGCCTTGTCTAGTTCCTGATTTTAGTGGGATTGCTTCCAGCTTCTCACCATTTACTTTGATGTTGGCTACTGGTTTGCTGTAGATTGCTTTTATCATGTTTAGGTATGGGCCTAGAATTCCTGATCTTTCCAAGACTTTTATCATGAATGGGTGTTGGATCTTGTCAAATGCTTTTTCTGCATCTAACGAGATGATCATGTGGTTTTTGTCTTTGAGTTTGTTTATATAATGGATTACATTGATGGATTTTCATATATTAAACCATCGCTGCATCCCTGAAATAAAACCTACTTGGTCAGGATGGATGATTGCTTTAATGTGTTCTTGGATTTGGTTAGCGAGAATTTTATTGAGGATTTTTGCATCGATATTCATAAGGGAAATTGGTCTGAAGTTCTCTATCTTTGTTGGATCTTTCTGTGGTTTAGGTATCAGAGTAATAGTGGCTTCATAAAATGAGTTGGATAGAGTACCTTCTACTTCAATTTTTGAAATAGTTTGTGCAGAACTGGAATTAGATCTTCTTTGAAGGTCTGATAGAACTCTGCACTAAACCCATCTGGTCCTGGGCTTTTTTTGGCTGGGAGACTATTAATAACTGCTTCTATTTCTTTAGGGGATATGGGACTGTTTAGATCATTAACTTGATCCTGATTTAACTTTGGTACCTGGTATCTGTCTAGAAATTTGTCCATTTCGTCCAGGTTTTCCAGTTTTGTTGAGTATAGCCTTTTGTAGAAGGATCTGATGGTGTTTTGGATTTCTTCAGGATCTGTTGTTATGTCTCCCTTTTCATTTCTGATTTTGTTAATTAGGATTTTGTCCCTGTGCCCTCTAGTGAGTCTAGCTAAGGGTTTATCTATCTTGTTGATTTTCTCAAAGAACCATCTCCTCATTTGGTTGATTCTTGGAATAGTTCTTCCTGTTTCCACTTGGTTGATTTCGCCCCTGAGTTTGATTATTTCCTGCCTTCTACTCCTCTTGGGTGAATTTGCTTCCTTTTGTTCTAGAGCTTTTAGGTGTGTTGTCAAGCTGCTAGTGTGTGCTCTCTCTAGTTTCTTTTTGTAGGCACTTAGAGCTATGAGTTTCCCTCTTAGAAATGCTTTCATTGTGTCCCATAAGTTTGGGTATGTTGTGGCTTCATTTTCATTAAACTCTAAAAAGTCTTTAATATCTTTCTTTATTCCTTCCTTGACCAAGGTATCATTTAGAAGAGTGTTGTTAATTTTCCACGTGAATGTTGGCTTTCCATTATTTATGTTGTTATGGAAGATCAGCCTTAGTACATGGTGGTCTGATAGGATGCATGGGACAATTTCAATATTTTTGTATCTGTTGAGGCCTGTTTTGTGACCATTTATATGGTCAATTTTGGAGAAGGTACCATGAGGTGCTGAGAAGAAGGTATATCCTTTTGTTTTAGGATAAAATGTTCTGTAGATATCTGTTAAGTCCATTTGTTTCATCATTTCTGTTAAGTTCACTGTGTCCCTGTTTAGTTTCTGTTTCCACGATCTGTCCATTGATGAAAGTGGTGTGTTGAAGTCTCCCACTATTATTGTGTGAGGTGCAATGAGTGCTTTGAGCTTTACTAAAATTTTTTAATGAATGTGGCTGCCCTTGCATTTGGAACATAGATATTCAGTATTGATAGTTCCTCTTGGAGGATTTTACCTTTGATGAGTATGAAGTGTCCCGTCTTGTCTTTTTTGATAACTTTGGGTTGGAAGTAGATTTTATTTCGATATTAGAATGGCTACTCCAGCTTGTTTCTTCAGACCATTTGCTTGGAAAATTGTTTTTCAGCCTTTCACTTTGAGGTAGTGTCTGTCTTTTTTCATGAGATGGGTTTCCTGTAAGCAGCAGATTGTTGGGTCCTGTTTGTGTAGCCAGTCTGTTAGTCTATGTCTTTTTATTGGGGAATTGAATTTATTGATATTAAGAGATATTAAGGAAAAGTAATTGTTGCTTCCTATTATTTTTGTTGTTAAAGTTGGCATTCTGTTCTTTTGGCTGTCTTTTTTTTTTTTTTTTTTTTTTTGGTTTGTTGAGGGGTTACTTTCTTGCTTTTTCTAGGGCATGGTTTCCGTCCTTGTATTGTTTTTTGTTTTTTTGTTTTTTTGTTTTTCTGTTATTATCCTTTGAAGGGCTGGATTCGTGGAAAGATAATGTGTGAATTTGGTTTTGTCGTGGAATACTTTGGTTTCTCCATCTATGGTAATTGAGAGTTGGGCTGGGTATAGTAGCCTGGGCTGGCATTTGTGTTCTCTAGTGTCTGTATAACATCTGTTCGGGATCTTCTGGCTTTCATAGTCTCTTGTAAAAAGTCTGGTGTAATTCTGATATGCCTGCCTTTGTATGTTACTTGACCTTTATCCCTTACTGCTTTTAATATTCTATCTTCATTTAGTGCATTTGTTGTTCTGATTATTATGTGTCGGGAGGAATTTCTTTTCTGGTACAGTCTATTTGGAGTTCTGTTGGCTTCTTGTATGTTCATGGGCATGTCTTTCTTTATGTTTGGGAAGTTTTCTTCTATAATTTTGTTGAAGATATTTGCTGACCCTTTAAGTTGAAAATCTTCATTCTCATCTACTCCTATTATCTGTAGGTCTGGTCTTCTCATTGTGTCCTGGATTTCCTGGATGTTTTGAGTTAGGATCTTTTTGCATTTTGTATTTCCTTTGATTTTTGTGCCGATATTCTCTATGGAATCTTCTGCACCTGAGATTCTCTCTTCCATCTCTTGTATTCTGTTGCTGATGCTAGCATCTATGTTTCCAATTTTCTTTCCTAGGGTTTTTATCTTCAGTGTTGCCTCACTTTGGGTTTTCATTATTGTGTCTACTTCCCTTTTTAGGTCTTGGATGGTTTTATTCAATTCCATCACTTGTTTTGTCCTGTTTTTCTCCAATTCTTTAAGGAATTTTTGTGCTTCCTCTTTAAGGTCTTCTACCTGTTTAGCAGTGTTCTCCTGTATTTTTTTAAGTGAATTATTAAAGTCCTTCTTGATGTCCTCTACCATCATCATGAGATAAGCTTTTAAATCCGGGACTATCTTTTCGGGTGTGTTGGGGTGCCCAGGGCTGGGTTGGGTGGGAGTACTGCATTCTGATGGTGGTGATTGGTCTTGGTTTCTGTTAATAAGATTCTTACATACGCCATCTGGTAATCTCTGGAGTTAGTTGTTATAGTTGTCTCTGGTTAGAGCTTGTTCCTCAGGTGATTATGTTATCCTCTATCAGCAGACCTGGGAGACTAGGTCTCTCCTGAGTTTTACTGTTCAGAGTACTCTCTGCAGGCAAGCTCTCCTCTTGCAGGAAAGGTGCCCAGATATATGGTGTTCGAACCTGCCTCCTGGCAGAAGTTGTGATCCACTCACCAGAGGTCCTAGGATCCTGTGGAGAGTCCTGTGGGGACCTTGGGGGTGTCCGAAAACTCCGCGCCCAAGGTACCCCAGTGCTGGTGTGGGCCTAACTTACTTGGCTTAGCAGTCTTTACAGGGGGCTAGAAAACCACACTGATTCTTCATTCCCCCAATGCAGATTTATTGTACATCTCCAGGTAGGCATTGTTACCTGCATGAAAGTTAAGGAAATTTGCATAGATGTCTGCCATTACTGTTGACTAGTGCTGCCATCTGGTAAATTGATTCATTTAAATGTAGTTGAATTACTTTTGCATTTTGTCAACTATTTAGCCATATGATCAGAGCTGACAGCTACATGCAAAGCCTGACCCAGGGACACACAGGAGGCCACTGCTGCCGTAAACAAAAAGCTGACTTTGTACGGCAGTATGTTTTACTGTGACTGCAGCTGGCCTTTAGCACCTGTAAACAGGATCATTCTTGTGTTGCAGCAGGAGCCAGAATAAAACAAAACAAAACAATCTCTTACAAAAAAACCTAATCACTGGGCTTTTTAATGTACTCATAATTATTCATAAAAAGCATGTTATATTGTAGTCACAAACCATTCTGACAGTATTATGAAAGCTATCTCTCTTCCTTCTGGAAAAATGAACATAATACAAGCACATTAAATATTAAAGACATTTTCAAGTTATTCTTTGACAATTTCATACATGTAAAAAATAGCATGTAAATGAAAGAAAGATGAAATTTCAAGACCTGTAAATCATATAAAGTACTCAGAAATTGCTGGTTGTTTGTGAGCCTAGAGGCTGCCTGGGGCTGAGAACAAAGAAAAACAAACCCGGGCATGCACTGTAGTTAAAACATTCCTGGGAACAGCTTGACCACAAAGATAAAGAGGAATTTGAGGACATAACAGGGCTATCTGAACTGAGTCAAATTGACCAGATACTCTGCTAGCATTGATACACATCCAACTCACAGAACTCTGACACCCTGATCTGCATGTACATGTAATTTTTCTGCTGGTGTTTGAATAAGCCAATAGTGTGTTGCTATGCTGAATTCCCCACCCTAAGCCCCCTACCCCCCAAGACCCCTAGCTTTCCAGCCTTGGGGTCGAATCCACTATCTCCTGCATGAGATACATTTCGACCCGGAGCTCTGTCATTAAACTGCCTCATGTGCTTACAGCAAGGAGGATTCTTGGGTTTCTTTGGGTGCTCTCTTTCTCCTGAGACTAGAGTGGGGGTCCCTGAAAGGAGGTCTTACATAAACATGGTTGCTAGTTGTTATATTTTGATTGTATTCACCACCCTCTCCATTTTCTTTTCTCCTTCCTACTCTTTCTGTAGGCCTCATTTCAGCACATACCCCTTCTTCTGTGTCTTATAAAAAATGTAACCCACAGAGTTTAATTTATAGCAAGCACATGGCTGTGAGGTTATTTACTGGATCAGGGGCCATTTGCCAGTGGCTACATCTCTGAAGTAAATGTATTCATCTTCTCCCATACTTTATTGACTATAATAGCTACTCAGCTAAGGGTGAGGCCTCACATACTCTCCCCCCATCCAGGACAGAACATTGATGGGCTCAATCTCATGCAGAAAACCATAGCAACCACGAATTCATGGGTGCAATGATGTGTTATATCTAGAAGACAGCTTCCCCCATTAGTCTTCCCCATCCTCTGGCTCCTACACTCTTCCTGCCTCCTCTGTGATGTTCCCCGAGACTCAAGGAGACTTAGATCTGAGCACCCAGCAGTCATTTCTTCTCAGCATTTGACCAGTTTTGAGTCTGCATTAACTGCTGCCCTCTGTAAAGAGAAGTTTCTCTGGCCAAGGCTACATAGTATTAAAAACCTAAGGCTAACATTAAATAAAATTAATTAAATTAAATATTTAGTGTTGTATAACTTATTTAACCCCAATCTGGGATTTCTACTGCACCTTTAACCATTCAGTTCCTGGGTGAAACACACACACAACTTGCATATTTACAATAAGCCTTAATCAGCATAAGAGCTGGGCAGATATCTACCCTTTATGTTGTTAAAATCCATTTCCTATCAATAACCCCGAGTTATTAGTTATTATGTTTCACCTGAGCTGCTCTTAACTCCAATTGGCTGGCTCTCAGGGCCATATATTCATGAACTCAACTGACCCATAGTGGCTTTTCCTTCCCCCTCCTTTTCTCTCTTGTGATTCTCCTCTGGCCCCCCAAGTAAGATGTCTGTGTAGCAAAACAACAGGCATATGTTTTGCCATAGAGCCTATGACTTTCCCAGCCATGGGGTCTTGGCAAAACCTAAATAGTACCAGTCATGAATGAACTTACTGCTGTGGCATGAGCTTCAAATCCAACCAGAAACTGTTTGGTTACTCCCGTAATATATGTATGTACTATTTTAGTGGCAGACATCTTGGAGGGCAGGAAAATATTCACCACTGAGTAAGCCCATAGATGGTGTTTCTTCCTTAGTGGCCTGCATAGAACCTTCTGGCACAGTGAAAGCTACCAGCTAGGAGGAAGTGCTCAGGTCATTTCTATATATCTTGCAGCCAAAGTAACTCATGAACTCTAAAAAAATCTTATCTTTTAAGGCAGTAGTTCTTAACCTTCTTAATGGTGCACCCTTTAATACAGTTCCTCATGTTATGGTGACCCCCAACTGTTGCGGTAAATATCCAACTCAGATATGCCCCAGCAATGAAAACACAACTCAATTAATATGAATACATGCTCTGCACGTAGATTGGGAAGATCTACCACTACACTACCATCTTCCCCATCTATGAGACCCCTTAGAACTTGTGGTTTCTTCAGGTCACATGCTTCTGCTCCACTTTTCTTCTTCTCCTCTGTCATCCTCTCTCTCTCTTTCTCTCCCAAAACCTTCAGCTCTACCTTCCCCCTCTTTCTCCACCCAATCACCAGCTCTAGCCTTTATTTTATACATTAAGGTGGGAAGAAGGTTTACATGAACCTGAGTGCTGACTCATTCCTTGTTCGCAACCGCTCACAGGAGAACAAAATTAACATCAAATACACTTAGCCCCAGGGCTATCCACAACACCCAACCATAAAATTATTTTGTTGCTACTTCACAAGTGTTATTTTGCTACTGCTATGTAATACCTGATATGCAGGATATCTGATGTGTGACCCCCAAAGGGGTTTCAGCCCACCCTACTGTTCTAAGGGCTCACGAATCTCACCTAGCCAAGAACTATTGCCTAGAAGGAATTACTTTTCTTAAGTATTTTTTTCTCTCTATCACAAATGTGAACTTCCATGAATAAAATTCCTCTCTTTAAAGTTAGCAATTTGGGTGAAGACATTGTGTAGAATCCCTTGGCATGCTCTTAGAGTGTGGACTACTCCCTTCATGTTGAGCAGAGTCACCAGAGAGCACATGGTGAAGCTCGTGTTGATGAGATGACTTGGTAGTGTCCAAATGGTTTTTGTTGCTGTTATTTGCTTGTTTTGTTTTGTTTTCTTCTTCTTTTCTTTTTAAAATTATTACTTATTTATTTATCACAAGCTAGATGTCCTGTAGGTGCCTTCACTTCACTTCTTCTTTCCAGTTTGGGGTATTAAAAAACATGTTCCTCTGGATCTTTATTGTACATATTTGTGCAAGTTTGTATTCCTCATTTTTTTTCCTTGAGAAAATCTACTGAGAGCAGGTACCGGCCTGCCACTGTAGGTTGACTCAGTTTCTCTGGCTGTGGGAGAGATGCTTTCTGAGAATGGAACACTTTATAATTGGTTATGGAAGTTATTGGTCAATGTGGGATCCTGTAAATGGTTCCCCAAAGACATATATTTACTATACCTGAAATCAGCAAACATGTTTGATTATCTGGCAAAGGAGATTTATTTCTTGGTTTTTAGATTAATTTCTGTCTTGAAGTCAGGTGATACCCTGGGTCTATCAGTTTTAAATGTTATTATTTCAGCATTTCTGAGAGTGAAACACAGGTCCTTGTATATGCTAGATAGGAGTTCTATCACTGAGCCACATCAGTAGCATAATTCACATTATTAAAAGAGTCAGAAGAGCCACAGTAAGAGCAGGAGATGTGGCCAGAAAAACAAACCTTGGGTCATGGAGAAAAGGATGCTACAGGCCAAGGAACATGAGGGCCACTGAAAGCTGAAAAAGTAGAGCATCTCCCGGAAGAACATAGATCTGCCAATACATTGATTTCTGTGTTTAAGAGCCTTTTGGCTTTCAGACATCCAAGTGTATAAGATGAAGTTTGAGTTTTAGCATACTTTTATAATTTATTATAATAAGAACAGAACAAAATATGGTCATTATTGGTCTAATTTTGGAAGGATGAAAGGCTAAACTAGAAGTAAGATCAAATGTGCACATTACCTGATAGGTATCATTAGAGAATTTCATGAATGAAGAAACTAGGATCAGACAGATTAACCTGCAAGAGCACAGGGGCAGGATTCAGACCCAGATATGTAAGATTCCCAAGGCTGTTCATTACATACTGGGTATCTGGGCTCCTCCTTGCTCAGGCTGCTATACAGATCATGTTCAATTAGTATTAACAAAGTAAATGATGAGAGAATGAATGGGAAAGTGCTATCAAAATGTCTACACAGACCTTAATATATGCCTAATGAATAGCAGAGTTCAACAAAGCCTTCACAGTCACTTCTGATAACAAATGTTATTATATCCCATTTATAAGCATACCTGTCTAAAAGATGAAAGACTTCTATCATTAGAAGGAAATAAAGAAGTCACGTCTTATTAACCTAAGCAGCCAGACTCTTTGTAGAATTTCTGAGCCCAGTACACATGGAGACAAAAATAAGGGATCTAGAATGGATGAGCCCAGTCCTCAAGGGGTGTCTTTTGATTAAAATTATGAGTGACTGAGTCTAGAGGTCTGACAGAAACCTGCAAAGAGAGACAGGAACATAAAGCCAGGAGAGGCTGTTCATCTTGGGAAATGCTAAGCTGGAAGAAACCCAGAGGATGGCTGTGTTACTCAGCAGGAAGCATGCTCAAATTTTGTGAATGTGAGCATCTCCTAAAACATTAAATCAAGCTACAGAATCCTGGAACCTTTCCTAGGCATGCCATTAGCAAGTTATAAAAGCATTGTTTTAGGAAAACAGAAATCTCAGTGGAAGAATGGCACACAAACTCATGGATTCCAAGAGCAGAGGTCCTAATGAAGGCACAGGACTGGACTTATCCAAGAACAGTGTAGTAGTTAATCCACCAAGAAAGGGGACAGCAGCAGTTTCTGGGCCAGGGTCCTGGGCTGAATAAAAATGAGAAAGCAACCAGAATAAGAGTGTTCTCTTCCTACCTGCATAGGCAATGTGGCCATTGTTCTCATGTCCCCACTGCTCTAGCTATAATCAACTTGCCCTTCATAATGATGGACCACAACCTCAAACTGTGATCCAAAATAACACCTTCTTCCTGAAGTTTCTATTGTCACAGCAATGAGAAAAGTAACTAAAACAGAAAATTGGTACCAAGGGATGGCGTTCCTTTGTGATACACCTCACTGTGTGCAGATCATAAGCCCTTGGGGCACCTTTGAAAGAGGAATTTGGAAGGATTTGAGGGTGTGGAATAGAGAGACCGTGGGTACCATACACAGATTCAAATGTCCATCCTGGTAAAAATTTAAAGTATCAGACAGTGGAGGCCTGGCTCATGAGGCTTTAGTGGGGAACAAGGAATTAGGAGCTGAGCTAGAAGACATTTAGGTTGCATTCTAGTAACGAAGCTGACTGGATTTTGACCATGTCCTGAGAATTTGATTGAGGCTAAATGCAAAATTAATGAACGAAGTTGTTGGCAGAGGAAATGCCAAGAATAACAGCATTCAGACAATGGCATGGTTGCTGCTGACTCCTTTTGGTCAGAGTTACAAAGAGAAGAATATGTGTGGGAAAATGTGCAGTTTGAGTTTTTAAAGGGTGTTTGTGAAAGTTGAAAGATGCAGACAGAAAAGAGAAATCTGAAATAATCATTAAAAAGATTAGCGTCCATTGGGTAGTGAGTGATTTCCACTTAATTGAAACATCTACTCCCAGAGGGGGAAAATGAGGCTAGTAAGACTCAGGAAGTATACAAAATTTGCAAGTTTCAGGAATTTTGTGTAACGAACAAAATTTATGAGGTCTTTCCCCAAGGTTGTACAAACATTTAACAGGTGCCAAAGGGGAAAGACACTCAGCCAAGCTGTTGGCAATTCCTGTGATGATGCCCAGGGATGCAGCTCTCAAGAGTTATCACCTATATCGGATGGGTTTTTCAGTGATACAGCTATCTTTGAACCACGCATGGTTCTGTAGGTATTATTGTGCCAGAAAGCATTCATGAACCCCAGAAGACCACGCGGATGACAAACAGATATGTACAAAGAGAGAGTGTGCTGTATCTGAACATAATTTGTCAAATCAAGCATCAAACTTTTAATACAGAAGAAAATAGGGAAGTTAGGTGACACATCAGCAAGGTACAATGAGGTTACTAGATGCTTAATGACTCTTACACAAAACAGAGGAATGCAAATATAAAGACTGGCAGGAACTGGGCAATAAAACAACTGAGACAAAGTCAGCTCTATCTAAGGTCAGTCATATTCTTAGATGCCATGTGTGAGGTCTTTACACTCTCAGGGCAAGGGCTTTCACGCCTAAGCCATAGGTAATTCCGCTCTAGCTAACCTTCTCATGAATAATGCAATATTCTAGTTCCTCCTTAAATCACAGCCTGATCTACTTCCTAAACCATTGTAAATTTCTGTATATGTGAGTGTCTTGGCTTTTATTGTAAGTGATTGTGTGGGGGGACTTTCTACTATTAAGTAATGTAGTCTGCCATACATAACTATAATAAGAATTCTAAACTTACTTTGCTAAGCTTGCCCTGAGATTTCTAACTCAATGTAGTAGATAGTAATGCCTGATTTCTTTCACTATCTCTCTTACAATACTAGAGGCAATTTGAATGTCACTGAATAGGTAACATTCTTACTGAATTCCAAGCCCAGGGTTGGCTCAAGGACTACCTAGGGCATTGGTGAAGGCCAGGAAGCAAAGTTTGATTTTGCTTAAGTATTTGGTAAGTCATTGCTTGGAGGCACGTATAATAAAACAATGCTGAAAGAAAGCACACAGATTCATTAGCAAGGACAAGTTTGGAGCATTCGTTATACGGGATGCCACGGTTCCAAGAGACTACATTTCCATGAACTTTTCACCTTGAGACTGTGTCCAAACTTTTGGGTCTGTCACACAAGTAACTACTGGAGTGGGTGTAGCAAATAAGCTGTAGGGGTCCTTCCTGGTACTTGAGTGTAGCTTTGGCTCAGCTGCAGGTCAAGTTGTCAGCCTTTTCTCTCTATTTCTCTCTTTTAAGATGGGATCCAATTAAGATAGAGTAGGTTTGGCCTCTCAGTGTCCCCTCACCCATATTCTGAACATGAGCCCAATAAATTCATTGATTTGCTGATTTAGACTTTGATAGAATCATTATTTTTATCTATTGTTAGTGTCATATCTAGGTAAATAGACATTTGTTCGGGATTACCCAGAGAAAGTCACACAACAGCATGATTAAAAGGATACTTTCTTGTCTGCACTGGGACAACAATAAAGATTCCTTAAGGGTAAGCTTACCATCATTCAAAGGCCCTGTGTCAAACCAACTTGACAACAGAGAGAATGCTACCCTGCTCAAAACAACAGCTTAGGGAAATATTTTCCATATTCAGCTAGTAAGGCACATAGAGGTCAACACAGCTATGTGAAGTAGAAACTTTTCTTTGGAAAGTCTGTTAGATGGTGTTTTGCTAGAGCAAATTTGTGAAGGAATGTTTAGCTAAAACAGACACAGGAAAAAAGATATTCTGCTAAAACAAACACCTAAAAAGAGACATGATGAAGGATTCTTTGCTACATCATGCTTGTGTTGGTCTGCCTTCCATTGTGTAGCTGAGCTACATTTGTTGGGTCTCCACATACCAAAACATACCAAAGACTTCTGGTGCTGTGCTGTAGATTCTTGCCAGTTCCTAAGACTGAGTGATATCAACTGAAACAGACTCCGATGCTAAGGTAAGACACAAGCTAAGGCAAGATATGTGCTGAGACAAGGCATGTGGAAGACACATGATGGTTGGAAGGTATAAATAGGACTCGACAGACAATGTTGGAGGCTGAGATAAGCTTTGCTTGTAGAGCTAGCTACACAATGCTTGTGGGATGCTGATCTTTGCTTCCTGGTCCCTCCTGCTGACTTGAGCTGAAGCTGGGGTCTGACTGTCTCTGCTAGGTTGTGTTACCACTGTTGCTAACCTGACTCTACCTAATTGGACAACTGGTGTATCAGTGAAATGTTTGTGAGTGGGTCAAGCTGCCACTGCTAACCTGTAAACTGAACTGCTGATTTCCAGATAACACAGATGGGAGGTGCTCCAAAGAACCTTTCTAAACAGGTCCAATTCTTTGTATCCTTTTTCTCCTACTACTGCTGGTGGGTGATGGGCTAAAAGGGAGGTTAAAGCATTTAAGAACCATCATTCAAAATAAGATTTGAAAAAAATTAAAGTTACAGCTATTATAGAAGGGGACTTGATAACAGTCTGAGATAACAGAAAACCTAGTAGTATCACCCTTACAATTTTGCAGGCATGGAAAATGTAGAGAATAAAAGCTCTCGGAGGCTTGGACCAAGTTAAGGAAGACATTGAGGCCAGGAAATGTGTAGCAGAGTTGGATTTCCTGTAGGAAAGCTATGGGAGGTCATTGCACAAACATGTTGAAAGTGAACCCCGAATTGCTGTGGAGACCCCAAAGATATTGGAGATATTTGGATCCAAAGAGGTCTGTTGAGGAAAGCTGTAGGCACCACGTACAGTTGGCTCAAGAGGATGTACTGTAGGAAGCAGAGCTGGAGGGGCAGATACCCAAGCCTATTGAAGTGCAGGTGGTGCCACCACAAGCATCCAGTATTGAACATAGAGCTGAAGAATTTGCTATTTTCTCTGCTTGGTTCAATATTGATGCAATCTGATTTTTCTCTATCTTTCTGGCCCTCTCTTTTGTAAATCAGAAAGCTTATTATGTTCCACTATGTGTTAGAAGAATATGGTTTTTAGTTATTATTTTATAAGGAAACACAGTTCTCAGAAGAGACTTTGGAGTTTCAAGCAGTGTTGAAATGGCTAGACCAGGTGTCCTCAACCTGTGGGTCACAACCTTTTGGGGGGTCAAATGAACCTTTCACAAGGGTCACCTAAGACCACCTTGCATATTTGATATTTACATAAATGTTCACAACAGTAGCAAATTAGAGTTATGAAGTAGCAACAGAAATAATTTTAGTCAGGGTCATCACTTCATGAGGAGTTGTATTAAAGGAACACAACATTAGGAAGGTTTAGAAACACTGTGTGGGACTGTGCATGGATTTAAAATTGGAATAAAAGCATATTTGCAACTTGAGTTGGCTATGAGACTATGGGAGCAGGAGTGAGATATAAACGTTTAAAAATAATGTTTGGGTGTTAACAAAGAGTGTGCTCATGGTGGCTGTTATTCATTATCAGTGTGAATAAATCTTAGAAACACCTAGGAGATACACCTCTGGGTGCGCGTGTGTGTGTGTGTGTGTGTGTGTGTGTGTGTGTGTGTGTGTGAGTGTGTGTGTGTGTGTGTGTGTGTGTGTGTGTGTGTGAGTGTGTGTGTGTGTGTGTGTGTGTGTGTGAGTGTGTGAGTGTGTGTGTGTGAGTGTGTGTGTGTGTGTGTGTGTGTGTGCGCGTGTGTGTGTGTGTGTGTGTGTGTGTGCGCGCGTGTGTGTGTGTGTGTGTGTGTGTGTGTGTGTGTGTTTCCAGACAGGTTTAGTTTAGGAGAGAAGACTCCCCAACCCAAACATGGGTAACACCAGGAAGTCCATATTAGAGAAAATGAGAACAGTGAGATGAGATGTTCATGTCTTTCTGCTTCTTTTTGTTGTTGTTGGTTGGTTGGTTTTTGTTTTTGTTTTTGTTTTTGTTTTGTTTTGTTTTTTCGAGTCAGGGGTTCTCTGTGTAGCCCTGGCTGTCCTGGAACTCACTCTGTAGACCAGGCTGGCCTCAAACTCAGAAGTCCACCTGCCTCTGCCTCCCAAGTGCTGGGATTAAAGGCGTGCGCCACCACTGCCCAGCGTCTTTCTGCTTCTTGACAGTGGGTACAATGTGAACAGCTGCCTCATGTCCTTGCCACCAGGCCTTGCACACCAGAAAGGACTGTGTCCTCAAACCATGAATCAGAATGGTTTTGATTTTCCCAGTGTTTTCCAGTTTGGTCACAACACTGACCAAAGTAACCAGTTCAAAGTGAGTCCTCTGTTTTCTCAGAGCTCCTGTTTTGTTTTTCTCTTAGACTTTGAACTATTTAATGCTTTGGGCCATAGTAGCTTGTAAGTTTATATGTTTCAGGGCCAATGTTTTCAGTCTTAGTTTAAAATTCTCATGAAGAGATTGGTTGGTCTCTGCAATACTGGAAAGGGAATCCAAGAGAACAAGACTGCTTTCAGAGTGTAGGGGAGAAAGCTGGTATGAAGCATGAGTAAGGCAGTCTACCCTCCTTCCTCAGGTTGCTCAAAAGGGCTGACATCCTCCTCAGAGCATTAAACGAGTTCTAGAAAAAAGGAGAAATGGGAGTGGGAATGAGTAGAAGAAATCTGGGACCTTCTTCTTGGACTTGAGCTTAAAAGAGTTGAGTCAGCACACTCCTGGGTTGTTAGTCAAGAAATGGATCTGTAGAGGGAGGAGGGGCAGCTTGGCTCACTGGGTCCATTTCTGTCACGCTTTCATTATATTACCATAAAGAATTTAAGGGAAACTTGCAAGAAAAAAGGTAACAAATGGTGGATATATTATTTCAAAAGCAGAAAATTGGTTAATCCTTATATTGGGATTTTACAACAGGTGACTGGACTGATTTCTTCCCATTTCCTTAATGAGTCTTAGGGGGAGAATTCTTATTTTAATGTAGTTTTAATTGCTTTGTTCTTAGGTCAACTTGTTTTATGATATTAAATTATTCATTTCTACAAGAAACATATAAATAGAAGTGAAGTACCTAAGTGTCCTGTATGGCGTTTAAAGATCTTAGGCAAGGTGGAAAGGAGGCGAGAATAAAGGAGAAGGGACAAGTGGCTAGAAAGAGTGGCTTTGATCATTTCCAGAATCATGACATTTCAGTGAGCTGACCTCAAGTGTGCTGTGCAATTGGATACTAGTCAGTATCCTTCAGCCAAGACTACCTGGAACATACCTACAATCCACAAAGTCAGAGCTATTAACATAGTTGTAAGGCCCACTGCACACCGAGGGAGCTCACAGAATCTTCAAAGGGAGGACCAGGCAAGTGGTGTTAATTGACATGGTTTGACCAAGTGTTGTAAGTTGGGGATTTCTGGAAAGCAAGTGATCCTGTCCTTGCTGTGTATGGCTGTGTGCAGTAGCCACTGAGTCAATTACTCTCAGGTCCTACATTTGGGACACGTGGGTCTAAATGGCTGGCATTTAAGGACTTCAGGATTTAGAGTGACTGTAGTCTGCAAAACTCATCTGTTTTGTGATTGAGTGTGGGGCTTATATTTTTAGAACTGTAGCTTCTGCTTCGTCAAGCCCTATTCTCAGTTGTCACAGGTCCATACTCAAGGTTCGCTGCCAAAAGGTCTCTATTTTTTTAATATCACCATTTTGTTGTTGTTCTGGGTAGCTATGTTATTCTTCTGAAATCCCACATGTATAGCACAAATAGATCTAAAGCCACATAGCTTCTTTCTGTAATTTTCTCATTCAGAAACTCCCATCACTACATAAGTCATTTCATTATCTCCTTCAAAATTCTATACTGGAGCTGAGTGTAGTAGATGTTCTTAGTCCTAACAAATGATGCTCAGCTCAACAGATGACAATATCAGGGACATAGAATAAACTCCTAGGATTACTGTCTTCTTCCAGTCAGACTCTTTCTGGAGGCCCAACAGGACACCTAAATGCCAAGCTGCTTCTGGGAATGTGTCCTGTGGAGTGTGAGCCACCCTAGTAGCTAGAACAACAACACTGAGACACTACTACACACTCATTGCCAGGCTTGATACTCTAAAAAGACA
Organism: Mus musculus; assembly: GCF_000001635.26. Classification (NCBI taxonomy): domain Eukaryota; kingdom Metazoa; phylum Chordata; class Mammalia; order Rodentia; family Muridae; genus Mus; species Mus musculus. Next base: position 20,764,916 of record NC_000079.6, on the reverse strand, counting down.
GAAACAACAGCTATTGGAAAGGATGTAAAGAAATTGGAGCCACTGTAAACTGTCCGAGAAGAATGTAAAGCTGTACACATGCTATTGGAGACAGTGTGGCTGATCTTCAAAAATAAGAGTAAAATTGGCACATGACCCAACAGCACCATTCTGGGTATACCCAAAAAGACTAGAGGTGGGATCTTTAAGAGATACTATACATTCCCACTAACAGTTAATTGTTCCACTATTCAACAGCAAAACAGTAGACAAGGCAAGTGCCATTGATTCCTGAATAGATAAACAAAGTACAGAATAGCCCTGCAGGGAAATTCCTGTCACTTCAACAACAGAGTAGCAATATTACAGCATATTGTACTTTGAAGATATTGTGCTAAGTGACATACACTAGTCACAAAAGACAAATATATGAGCTCAAATAAAGGAGACACACAGGACAGGTAAATGCTCAGGCAGATAGAATGCTGAAAAGGGAGAGAGGAGAGTTATAAACAGGTGTAAGATTTCATTTGGGGAAGATGTTGTCCTTGAGATGAATGCTGGTGATGGTTGTGCTATAATGAGCTACTTCATGACATCAGGTTGGAGACTTAAAAGCAGTTAAAATGGTAACTTGCAAGTTATATGCATTTTACCATAGATGTAAAGTTTAGCAAAAGTACACAGCATATGGTGGTACATACTGCAATTCTACCTACTCAAGAGGCTGAGGCAGGGAAATTGCAACTTTAACCACTACCTGAACTAGAATAAATTAAAGCCTAATCTAGATAACTTTGACCCTGTCTCAAAAGAATATATGAAGTGGCCAGGAGACGTAGCTCAGTGGAGATCACTTACTTAGCCTGTATGACAACCTGGGTTCAATTTCCAATACAAAAAAAGCAGAGAAACTACAATTATCAGCAGATGATAGGCATTTGAGGGCTAAGGAAACCACATTTTATGACAAGTCAAGGGATATTCTCCAAAGCTGAGGTCAGAGGCTGAGTAGTGCTATAATGAAGTAATTTGAGGGATGCTTCTCTGAGGGGCAGTTGCAGCTGCTACATAGTCAGGGGTTGTCAGGGTGAAGGATACAAAATCAGAACAGTTAAAGATCAACTTTCTCCTCTTTCCTCTTTCAAGAATGTTCAGTGAACTTGAGTGTATTGATTACTGTACGTAAGGGGCATAGTCAAGAATCTGTTGAAATGTCTACTCCATTATTGTGAGTGTGTTACTGGGGGGGGGGAGAGAGAGAGAGAGAGAGAGAGAGAGAGAGAGAGAGAGAGAGAGAGAGAATGAATGAATATTTTGGGTATCTTGAAGAGTACAAAGCAGAGAGAAACAGACTGGACAAGACTAGAGCTATGAAAGCAAGGATAACCAAAAAAAAAAAAAAAAAAAAAAAGCAAGAAATGGTAAGAAAGAGAAAGGATAGCAAGATGGTGAGAGAGCAATAGTAGGTTATAATGAGGATCCGTAGGTGGGGAAGGGACATCCATGAGTTGGAGCAGGACTTGGAGTTTAAGATAAGGGTAGGGGTAAAAGAGGCCTGTTGTGTTTTATAAAAAAGAAAAAGAAGCCAGGGATATGTTTGGTAGAGGTGTGATATGATGTGAGGAAAGGGGATGTTTCTGTGGGCCCATGCTGAGGCATCCCTTTCCCCCGAGGGACCAGTCACACAATGAGACTAGAGTTTATTTAAGGAATAGTGAGGGGGAATTGAGGGGATAGATAGATAAATAGATAGATAGATAGATAGATAGATAGATAGATAGATAGATAGATAGATAGATAGTGTAGAGGAGTAGAGACAGGCCAGGAACACATGGAGAGAGGGGGGGGGGGGAATGGGGAGAGAATGGACAAAGAGGGAAGAGGGTAAGAGTGCAAGAGGAGAGAATGAGGAAACTGGCTTATCATATTTTTACCACAAACAGGAAGGAAAGGGAGAGAGAATGGAAGTAGGTTAAGGTTATACAGCTTTCCCAGCCTTATTTCTAGGTTTCCTCCAGGTGGGTCCTATAGCAGAGAATTCTGCCCTGTCCCCTGTGTCCTCCATTACCTGGCCCACAGCTCTTCCTGCATTCCCAGAAGTCTGCTGTAATTAAGGAACCAGAGGCCTACTGTAGTCTGGGACTACAAGAGGTCTGCTGCTATCAGGCCTGCCAATACCAAAGACAATCAGATGGCTAAAGGCCAACATAACAAGAGCCAGGGCAATATGGTACTGCCAGAACCCAGAAAGCCCTGGTTATTCTAAGACAGCTAAAGCACAAGAAAATTACCTTAAACACAATCTTATGAAGATAATAGAGGACTTTATGGTGGGAAAGAAACACAGGGAAATGCAATCAAACAAGTGAAGAAAATAAATAAAAGTATTCAAGATCTGAAAATGGAAATTAAAGCAATAAAGAAAATACAAACTGGGATGGATAAATCTAGGTAAGATAACAGGAATAACAGAGGCAAGCATTATCAACAGGACACAAGAGACGGAAAAGAGAATCTCAGGCATAGAAGATACAATAGAAGAAACAGATACATCAGTCAAAGAAAATATTTCTAAGAAGTTTCTAATACAAAACATCCAGGAAAATTGGGATACTATGAAAAGACCAGACCTACAAAAAATAGGAATTGAAAAAGAAGATTCCCATCTCAAAGGCCCAGAAAATATTTTCAACAAAATCATAGAAAAAATTTTCCTAACCTAAAGAAAGAGGAGATGTCTACATATGTAAAAGAAATTTATCGAACACAAAATAGATTGGATCAGAAAAGATCCTGCCACATAATAACCAAAACACTAACTGTACAGAAAAAAAAGAAAAAGTATTAAAAGCACCAAAGGAATAAGGTCAAGTAAAGTATGAAGTCAAACATATCAGAATTAAACCAGATATTTTAAAAACTAGAAGGGCCTCGACAGATGACTTGCAGTCTCTAAAAGATCACAGATGCTAGCCCAGACAACTATAACTAGAAAAACTTCCAAAAGCATAGATGGAGAAAACAATATACTTCATGACAAAACCAAATTTAAACAATATCTATCAACAAATTCAGCCCTACAGAAGATACGCTAAGAAAACTCCAACTCAAGGAGGTTAACTATAAGAAAACATGGGAAATAACTCCACACCAGCAAAAACAAAAGAAGGGAAACACACAAGTGTGCATGTGCATGCAAGCGCACACACGCGAGCGTGCGCGCACACAGACACACACACACACACACACACTACTACTACTACTACTACTTCTACTACTACTACCACCAACATCAAAATAATAGGAATTGACAATCACTGGTCATTAATATCTCTCAACATCAATGGACTCAATTCCAATAAACAGACACAGACTAACAGAATAGATGTGAAAAAGGATCCAACATGCTACTACGTATAAGAAACATACCTCAGCAACAAAGGTAGACATTACCTCAGAGTAAAGGGCTTGAAAAAGTTTTCCAAGCAAACAGACCCAAGATTCATAGGAGTCACCATTCTAATATCTCATAAAATAGACTTCCAACCAAATTTATCCAAAGGGATGGGGAAAGCCACTTTATACTCATCAAAGTGAAAATCTACCAAGATGATGTCTTCATTCTAAACATCTATGTCCCAAATGCAAGGGCACCTACATTTATTTTAAAAAACAAAACAAAACAAAAAAAAACCCAAACTAAAATTTAAATAACACATCGAATCCCAACATTAATAGTGAGAGACTTCAATACCCCACTTTCAACAATTGTCAGGTCATTGAAACAGAAACTAAATAGATAAATAATGAAATTAACAGAGGTTATGAATCAAAGGAACTTAACAGATATCTACAGAACATTTCACCCAACCTCAAAAGAATATACCCTCTTCTCAGTGCCTCAAAGAACCTTCTCCTAAATCGACCATATAGTCAGTCACAAAACAAGTTTTAACAGATAGAAGAAAAATAAAATAAATCATTGTAACTTATCTGACCACCATGGATTAAAGCTGGACTTCAACAACAGTAGAAATACAGAAAGCCTAAAAGCTTATGGAGACTGAACAACTCTCTACTCAATGACCACTTGATCAAGAAAGAAATAAAGAAAGAAAAAATTTCTAGAATTCAGTGAAAATGGATTAAGGCACAATATATCCAAATTTATGGGATACAGTGAAAGCAGTGCTAAGAGGAAGTCTATAGCACTAAGCACCTTTATAAAGAAATTGGAGAGATCTCATACAGCAATTTAAAAGCAAACCTGAAAGCTCTAAAACAAAAATAAGTAAACACAATAGAAAGCAGGAAGTAATCAAACTCAGGGCAGAAATCAATAAATTTGAATACAAAGAATCAAAAAAAAAAAAGTTGGTTCTTTCAGAAAATCAGCAAGATGGACAAATCCTTAGCCAAACCAACTAAAAGGTAGAAGAGAGACTCTATCCAAATTAACAAAATCAGAAATGAAAAGTGGAATATAATAACAGCAAAGGAGGAAATCAAAAGATTCATTAGGTAACTTAAAAAGCCTGTACTCCAAAATATTAAAAAAAAAAAACTAAACAAAATGGATGATTTTCTTGATAAATACTACTTCCTAAAGTTAAATCAAGCTTAGGTAAACAATTTAAATAGTCCTATAGCTCCTGAGGAAATAAAAGCAGTCATTAAAGTCTCCTAGGCAGAAGAAACTCAGGGCTAGATGGTTTTAGTGTAGAATTCTACCAGACTCTCAAAGAAGAGCTAATACCAACACTCTTCAAACTATTCCACAAAATAAAAACAGAAGGAGCATTGTCAAACTCATCCTATGAGGCCACAGTTACCCTGATACTTAAATCACGCAAATAATCAACAAAGAAAGAGAATTTGAGACAAATTTTTCTTAGGAACTTTGGTGAAAATATACTCAATAAAATACTTGCAAACCAAATCCAAGAACACATGAAAACCCATCATCCACCATGATCAAGTAGGCATCCCAGGGATGCAGGTGTGGTTTAATACAGGAAAGTGCATTAAAATAATTCACCAAATTATTCATCAGATTCAGCAAAGCCTTTGACAAAATCATATTAAAAGTCTTGTAGAGATCAGGGGTTCAAGGCACATACCTAGAGACAATAAAGGCAAAATACACTAAGCCAATAGCTGACATCAAATTAAATGGATCAAAACTTAAAGCAATTCCATCAAAATCAGGGACAAGACAAGGCTGCTCACTCTTCTGCATATCTATTGAATATAGTACTTGAAGTTATAGCTAGAGGAATAAGACAACCAAAGGAGATTAAGGTGATACAAATTGGAAAGGAAGAAGTTAGAGTGTCTCTATTCACAGATGATCTGGTCGTATGTGTAAGTGACACCAAAATTCTCCCAGAGAGCTCCTACAGTGGACAAACACCTTCAGAAAAGTGGCTAGATAAAAAATAACAAGAAAATCAGGAGCTCTCTTTTACACAAATGATAAACAGGCTGAAAAAGAAATTAGAAAAACAACACATTTCACAATAGTCACAAATAATATAAAATATCTCGATGTAACTCTAACCAAGTAAGTAAAAGACCTATATGACAAAAACTCCAAGTTTCTGAAGAAAGAAATTGAAGAAGAGATCAGCAAATAGAAAGCAAATGAAGAGGATTAATCTAGTAAAAATGTTCATCTAACCAAAAGCAATCTACAAATTTAATCCAATTTCCATCAAAATTCCAACACAATTCATTACAGACCTTGAAAGGGCAATTAGCAACTTCACATGGGGAGGGGAGAAACCTAAAACAATCCTGTACAATAAAAGAACCTTTGGAGGTATAACCACCCCTAATTTCAAACTCTACTACAGGATAATAGTAATAAATACCACATAGTATTGATATAAAAACAAACAGATTGATCAACGGAATAGAATTGAAGACTCGGAAATTAACCCACATACCTACAGACATGTGATTTTTGACAAAGAAGCCAAAACTATACAACGGAAAAAGAGAGAGCATCTTCCATAAATGGTGCTTGATGCTGGTCTATAGGGATATCTGCATGTAGAAAAAAGAAGACAGATCATCTTTATTACCCTCCACACAGAATTAGAAAGCTAAGGGGACAAAAGAGTGGGCAAGCTTCTTATTGTTAATTATGTCAAGACAGGCAGCACATTTATGACTTGTGTGCCTTAGTTACATAACAGGATAATGGTAACTTCCTTTTTTGCATCCTTTCCTAGTCGACGATGCAGGTCCAAGTGGATCAGAGGCCTCAACATAAAACTAGATACAATGAACAGAAGAGCAACAGCTCAGGCACTACAAGCAACAGTTAATAAATGAAACCTCATGTAACTGAAAAGGTTCTGTAAGGCAAAGGACACTGTTAGGACAAAAAGGCAGCCTACAGAATGGGAAAAGATCTTTATCAACCCTACATCAGACAGAGGCTAATATCCAAAAAAAAAAAAAAAAAGATAAAGAATTCAAGAAATTACACCAACAAACCAAATAACTCAATTTAAAAATGGGGTACAGAGCTAAACAGAGAGTTCTCAACAAAGGACTCATTAGTAGCTGAGAGAGACTTAAAGAACTGTTCAATGACCTTAGTCATCAAGGAAGCACAAATCAAAATGACTCTGAGAATCTATTTTACACTGTCAGAATGGTTAAGATCAAAAACTCAAGTGACAGAACATGCTAGTGAGAATGTGGAGCAAGGGGGAACATTTCTCCATTGCTGGTGGGAGTGCAAACTTGTAAAACTACCTTGGAAATCAATTTGGCAGTTTCTCAGAAAATTGTGAAAAGTTCTACCTCAATACCCAGCTATACCACTCCCAGGCATAAACACAAAGATATTCCTCCATCCCACAAGGACACTTGCTCAACTATGTCCATGGCAGCTTTATTTGTATTAGTCAGAAACTGGAAACAACCTAGTGTTAGTAGACAGTTTGCTGAGCTTAGCCTTCTCAGGAGTAAAATTTACTTTGCTGGGACAAAACTGAATTCATGTTCCCAGGCCCCAGAACTCAAAGCCTATCCTGCTTCTTCAGATGTTTCATGTTTGTCTGTTAACCAGTAAAGGAAGCAAAGAGGGAAGATACTGTTATCCTGTTATATAACTAAGGTACACAAGTAATAAATGTTCTGCCTGTCTTGACTCAATTGACTACATTCACCTTGCCCAGATAAGCATTCTGAATTCTGGTTCTCCTTGTTCTACTGACTACCTGCTGCTTGCCCACTCCTTTGTTCCATTACCACTCCAGATTCCAGGTCAGAGTCCCAGAACCAGAACGGACCTGACTGCAAAAGCTGACTCAAGGACCTTGAAACCAGGCCACCCGCATAAGGCCCAGTTACCAGTATTAACCCCTTGTGTCAAAATATGATTAGTTAATGCAATAGCCCACCCTGTTCCCCCTTGTCTTGTGTTCTCATCCTTTAAAAATGTTGTGTGATTTTCCTTTGGAACACAGTTCAGATCTCTATCTCCTTGCTCTCTCAGAAAGTAAACCCTTTATTTCAAGCTTCTATCTCTGAAATGAGTTTTCTCAGCTTCCACCCTGGACCCAACACTAGATGTTCTTCAATCAAAGAATGGATAAAGAACATATGGTATATTTTACACAATGGAATACAACTTATCTGTTAAAAACAAGAATATCATAAAATTTGCAGGCAAATGGATCAAACTCGAAAATATCATCCTGAGTGTGGTAACCCAGACCCAAAAGAAAATGCATGGTATGTACTCACTGATAAGTGGATATTAGCCATAATGTACAGGATAACCATGATACAATCCACAGATCCAAAGAAGCAAAGTAGCAGGGAGGGACCAAAGAAGGATGCTTGGATCTCTCAGAAGGTGAAATAAAATAGTCATATAAAAATAGATGGAAGGAGGAAACTGGATGGGAGAGGGGGTGGGGAAGGGAACAGAGTAGAGATCAGGTAGGGTGGGGAAGCTCTGCCATGGGAGAGACTACTGGGAGCCTTTGGGGGTGACTGTCGCTGAGAATCTTAACAGCCGAGACTATGGCCTGAAGAGGATACCTCCTGTAGCCAGGCAGAACTTCCAGTGGAGGAAGGGGGACACCAAACCACCCACAGAACTTTTGACACAAAATTTGTCCTGCCTACAAGAAGTGCAGAGATAAAGATGGAGGGATAAAGATGGACTGGTCCAACTTGAGACCCATCTCAATGAGAGAAAGCCAAACCCTGATATTATTATTGATAATCTGCTATGCTTGTTGACAGGAGCCTATCATAACTGTCTTCAGAGAGGATTCATCCAGTAACTAATGGAGACCCACAGGCGTGTGGAAGAGTTGGGGGAAGGAATGAGGGAGCTGTAGTGGTTAAGGACACCACAAGAAGACCAACGGAGTACATGACCTGGGTCCATAGTGTCTCACAGAGACTGAACTACCACCAAAGAATATGCATAAGCTGGACCTAGACACTTGACATGGATGGATGTAGCAGATGTGCAGCTTGATCTTCATGTGTGTCCCCTAAAACTTGGAGGCGGGGGCTTTCTCTGACTCTGTGGTGGGCCTTTGAAACTCATTCCCATAGCTAGGCTGCCTTGCCTGACCTCAGTAGGAGAGGATGTGCTTTGCCCTGCTGTGACTTGATGTATCAAGTGTTCGGGTGATCATGGAAGGCCTCCTATTCTCTGAGGAGAAGGGGAAAGAGGTTAGGGGTGGGGCTGGGAGGAGAGGAGGGAGCTGGGCTTTGATCAGTCTGTAAAGTGAATAAATAAATTAATGGAGAAAAAATGAAAGTCTTCCTACAAGGCTACCTCTCCTAAAGGTTTCACACGCTCTCTAAACACCATCATCAACTAGGTAGCAAGTCTTCAATATGTCACCCATGGTGACATGCCTTGTTCACACCATAAAAATAGTTTTCTGATACCTAAAGGCAATGAAGCCAGTATGTCAACAAGATACCACACTATGACAACAATCTAAAATGTCCATCAATAGCTAAATCCCTAAAGGGAGTGTGGTAGATATACTCAATGGCATACTATTCAGTCTTTCAGGGGAAGGAGAAACCTGCTGTTTGTAGCAACATGAATGAACCTGAAGACCATAAGTAAGCCAAGCATGAAGGCAAATTCTTCATGATTTCAGGCATGTAGGCGGGCAAGTTAAACTCAGACAAGTAAAGGATAGAGTGATTGTTACTAAGAGCTGATGTGAGAGGGAGGGAGTGATGATCACCTAGCACAGTGGTTCATATGGGTGAGAAGAGATTTTCACAGAAAGTTAATAAGAGACTATTCTTATTTCACATCCTCTCCTACTGAGGTCAGACAAGGCAGCCTAGCTATGGGAATGAGTTTCAAAGGCCCACCACAGAGTCAGAGAAAGCCCCTGCCTCCAATTTTTAGGGGACACACATGAAGATCATGCTGCACATCTGCTACATCCATCCATGTCAAGTGTCTAGGTCCAGCTTATGCATATTCTTTGGTGGTAGTTCAGTTATTTCAAAATAACTAAAACAAATTTCCTGTGTCTCAAGACAAAAAGTAATAGGTGAGGTGATTGACATATTAGCTTAATTTAGTCATTTCACCTGCACATCACATATCAAAATATCACAATATACTATATTGATATACTTAATTATGACTTGTCAATCATAAGCAATATTAATAATACCTTTAAAAGATGAATTGAAGCCTAGCCTATATGTTTAACTTTGTTAGTTTGTAATGACATCAAATGCAAACCTTCATGCTTCTAGGAGGAAAAAAAGACTCTTCAGTGAAGATTTTAGGCAGCTTCCCAGAAACATGTGGAGTGAGAGGTGAGGTCATGAGTTGCTCCCTCCCAGGGGTTCTCAACCTTCCTGATGCTGTAACACTTTTACCCACTTCCTCATGCTGTGGTGACCCTCAACTCTAAAAATCGAGTTTGCCTCCTGGCCTCAAGCTTCTGAAATAACAACTCAGATATATATTAAATATATAAAATATATATTAACAAATGCCTTGGCCAATTAGCTTTGGCTGGTTCCCCAATAGCTCTTAAATTAATAGCCCACTAATCCTAGTCTAAATTCTGCCACTTGACTAGTTTCCTGGTCCTTAGCTGCATGCCACAATCCTCCTCTCTGTGAGGGTAGACTCCTCCTCCCCTGCCTACCTCTCTCCTAGAATCCTTACTCTTGTGGATGTTCCACTTCTATTTCCTGCCCCAGCTACAGTGAGCTTTCATTGACACATGTCGCATCCATACAGTCCATAAGAGGTTTTTCTCTATACCCAACCATAAAATTATTTTCCTTGCTACTTCTTAGATGTAATTTTGCTACTGTTAAGAATCATCATGTAAAGATAGATGAACCCTTAGCTAGACTCACTAGAGGGCACAGGGACAACATCCTAATTAACAAAATCAGAAATGAAAAAGGAGAAATAACAACAGATCCTGAAGAAATCCAAAACACCATCACATCCTTCTACAAAAGGCTATACTCAACAAAACTGGAAAACCTGGACGAAATGGACAAATTTCTAGACAGATACCAGGTACCAAAGTTAAATCAGGATCAAGTTAATGATCTAAACAGTCCCATATCCCCTAAAGAAATAGAAGCAGTCATTAATAGTCTCCCAGCCAAAAAAAGCCCAGGACCAGATGGGTTTAGTACAGAGTTCTACCAGACCTTGAAAGAAGATCTAATCCCAGTTCTGCACAAACTATTCCACAAAATAGAAGTAGAGGGAAGTCTACCCAACTCATTCTATGAAGCCACAATTACTCTGATACCTAAACCACAGAAAGATCCAACAAAGATAGAGAACTTCAGACCAATTTCCCTTATGAATATCGATGCAAAAATACTCAATAAAATTCTTGCTAACCGAATCCAAGAACACATTAAAGCAAGCATCCATCCTGACCAAGTAGGTTTTATTCCAGGGATGCAGGGATGGTTTAATATACGAAAATCCATCAATGTAATCCATTATATAAACAAACTCAAAGACAAAAACCACATGATCATCTCGTTAGATATGGAAAAAGCATTCGACAAGATCCATGATAAAAGTCTTGGAAAGATCAGGAATTCAAGGCCCATACCTAAACATGATAAAAGCAATCTACAGCAAACCAGTAGCCAACATCAAAGTAAATGGTGAGAAGCTTGACGCAATCCCACTAAAATCAGGGACTAGACAAGGCTGCCCACTTTCTCCCTACCTCTTCAACATAGTACTTGAAGTCCTAGCCAGAGCAATTTGACAACAAAAGGAGATTAAGGGGATACAAATTGGAAAAGATGAAGTCAAAATATCACTTTTTGCAGATGATATGATAGTATATATAAGTGACCCTAAAAATTCCACCAGAGAACTCCTAAACCTGATAAACAGCTTCGGTGAAGTAGCTGGATATAAAATTAACTCAAACAAGTCAATGGCCTTTCTCTACACAAAGAATAAACAGGCTGAGAAAGAAATTAGGGAAACAACACCCTTCTCAATAGTCACAAATAATATAAAATATCTTGGCGTGACTCTAAGGAAGTGAAAGATCTGTATGATAAAAACTTCCAGTCCCTGAAGAAAGAAATTAAAGAAGATCTCAGAAGATGGAAAGATCTCCCATGCTCATGGATTGACAGGATCAACATTGTAAAAATGGCTATCTTGCCAAAAGCAATCTACAGATTCAATGCAATTCCCATCAAAATTCCAACTCAATTCTTCAATGAATTAGAAAGAGCAATCTGCAAATTCATCTGGAATAACAAAAAACCTAGGATAGCAAAAGCTCTCAAGGATAAAAGTACGTCTGGTGGAATCACCATGCCTGACCTAAAACTGTACTACAGAGCAATTGTGATCAAAACTGCATGGTACTGGTATAGTGACAGACAAGTAGACCAATGGAATAGAATTGAAGACCCAGAAATGAACCCACACACCTATGCTCACTTGATCTTCGACAAGGGAGCTAAAACCATCCAGTGGAAGAAAGACAGCATTTTCAACAAATGGTGCTGGCACAACTGGTTGTTATCATGTAGAAGAATGCGAATCTACCCATTCCTCTCTCCTTGTACTAAGGTCAAATCTAAGTGGATCAAGGAACTTCACATAAAACCAGAGACACTGAAACTTACAGAGGAGAAAGTGGGGAAAAGTCTCGAAGATATGGGCACAGGGAAAAAAAATTCCTGAATAGAACAGCAATGGCTTGTGCTGTAAGATTGAGGATTGACAAATGGGACCTCATGAAACTGCAAAGCTTCTGCAAGGCAAAAGACACCGTCAATAAGACAAAAAGACCACCAAGAGATTGGGAAAGGATCTTTACCTATCTTAAATCAGATAGGGGACTAATATCCAATATATATAAAGAACTCAAGAGGGTAGACTCCAGAAAATTAAATAATCCCCTTAAAAGATGGGGTCAGAGCTGAACAAAGAATTCTCACCCGAGGAATACCGAAAGGCTGAGAAACACCTGAAAAAATGTTCAACATCCTTAATCATCAGGGAAATGCAAATCAAAACAACCCTGAGATTCCATCTCACACCAGTCAGAATGGCTAAGATCAAAAATTCAGGTGACAGCAGATGCTGGCGTGGATGTGGAGAAAGAGGAACACTCCTCCATTGTTGGTGGGATTGCAAGCTTGTACAACCACTCTGGAAATCAGTCTGGCGGTTCCTCAGAAAATTGGACATAGTACTACAGGAGGATCCCGCAATACCTCTCCTGAGCATATATCCAGATGATGTCCCAACCGGTAAGAAGGACACATGCTCCACTATGTTCATAGCAGCCTTATTTATAATAGCCAGAAGCTGGAAAGAACCCAGATGCCCCTCAACAGAGGAATGGATACAAAAAATGTGGTACATTTACACAATGGAGTACTACTCAGCTATTAAAAAGAATGAATTTATGAAATTCCTAGCCAAATGGATGGACCTGGAGGGCATCATCCTGAGTGAGGTAACCCAATCACAAAAGAACTCAAATGAAATGTACTCACTGATAAGTGGATATTAGCCCAGAAACTTAGTATAGCGAGATATAAGGTACAAGATGGAAAACACATGAAACTGAAGAAGAATGAAGACCAAAGTGTGGATACTTTGCTCCTTCTTAGAATTGGAAACAATCACCCATGGAGGGAGTTACAGCGACAAAGTTTGGAGCTGAGACAAAAGGATGGACCATCTAGAGACTGCCATAACCAGGGATCCATCCCATAATTAGCCTCCAAAGGATGACACCATGGCATACACTAGTAAGCCTTTGTTGCAAGGACCGTGATATAGCTGTCCCTTGTGAGACTAGGCCGGGGCCTAGCAAACACAGAAGTGGATGCTAACAGTCAGCTATTGGATGGATCACAGAGCCCCCAATGGAGGAGCTAGAGAAAGTATCCAAGGAGCTAAAGAGATCTGCAACCCTGTTGGTGGAACAACATTATAAACTAACCAGTACCCCTGAGCTCTTGACTCTAGCTGCATATGTGTCAAAAGATGGCGTAGTCGGCCATCAATGGAAAGAGAGGCCCATTGGTCAGGCAAACTTTATATGCCCCAGTACAGGGGAACGCCAGGGCCAAAAAATGGGAATGGGTGGGTAGGGGAGTGGGGGGGAGGGTGTGGGGGACTTTTGGGATAGCATTGGAAATGTAATTGAGGAAAATACGTAATAAAAAAAAATAGATACACCACAAGTCATTTCAGCCACAACATCATTATCAGACAATAAAGCAATCTCTTCCATATAAAAACAAAACAAAACAAAAAAAGAATCATCATGTAAGCCGGGTGTGGTGGCGCACACCTTTGATCCCAGCACTTGGGAGGCAGAGGCAGGAGGATTTCTGAGTTCGAGGCCAGCCTGGTCTACAGAGTGAGTTCCAGGACAGCCAGGGCTACACAGAGAAACCCTGTCTCGGAAAACCAAAAAAATAAAAAAATAAATAAAGAATCCTCATGTAAATGGCTGACACTCAGGGCATCTGATATGCGACCCCCAAAGGGTTCACAAGCCACAAGTTGCGAGCCCCAAGATGAGCAGAGCCAGGGGGAAGTGAGCCTGTGTTAAGATGAAACTACTGGAAAGGCCTGTATCAGCTGATGGATTAGAATTTTGATATTAGCTATACAGAGAAACCCTGTCTTGAAAAACAAACAAAGTAAAACAAAAAATTTTTGATATTACTATGTTATTCTTGTTTTGTGTTTCTCTTCAGCATTATTTCTTTGAAACCCTTCCACCTTTCTTTTGGATGAATAAATTGCTTTTCAACCCGCAGGAGTGCTGAGATGTTGGGCCAGGTGAATTTGTTGAAAGGGCTGCTGTGTTCTCTACAGGATGTTAAGTGGTACCTTCTCCCTCTACCCAGTAAATGCCCTCTCAAGTCTCTCTCTACTCCCACCTCCCACCACTAAGTGTGACATTTGCAGTCTCTAGACGTTTCAAAATGTCCCTTGGAGAGCAAACACGCCCTTGGTTGAGAGCTATTGATCTAGAGATTGTGATATGCATTAATTCCTACTGATGTCAGTTTTCATCTTATATAAGAACAGTTTACATTACTAACCCAATTTGACTTCTTCTTCCACTTGTTCTAGTGTCTCAAGAACATCCATTAAATGCTTCATTACGTTTGCTGCCTAACATAGCATATATAATACATTGAATTTCATATATGTCACATATAATATATTGAATTTCATAAACATTAACATTAGTTTATATAATACTCACTGAGGTTAACCTGAATTCAGGTTCTTCTGCCTTTATTAATGCAATTCCTATGGAATTATTTTTACTCTGCCTGAAGGTTTAGCCTTAATACATGTGAAGAGGCTTGTGTTGATTCTTCCAGGTCTCGCATACCCACCAATGTTATTTTAATCTCTACGTTGATAGAAATGTCCTAAGCTTTCAGTTATTTTCTTTCAGCTTTTTAATGATATTGTCCCACTGTGTTTTGTATTCCAGTTTCTAGTGATACAAACCTACAGACGAGTTGCATTTCATCCGGATGGAATGCCTCTTTTATTCTCTGACTGCTGTGAAGATGTTTTTATGTCTACCATTTCCTACAGTTTATTTGCATGGGTATGGAGCTGGTTTGCATTGTGTGGATCCTACTCAGAGGCTGCTGAACTTTGAGAACCTGTTTTAATTTTTTATTTTTACTTATTTTTGTTGGTGATGCTTGATTTTTTTTAATCATCAGTTTTGGAAATTAGTTTTGATAATGTACTCAAATATTGTATCTGCCTATGCCCATTCTTCAGTTTTTCACATCAATTACATACATCCTAAGGTTTGGGGTGTTTGTTTTTGTTTTTCTAATTTTTTGCTTTTTTTTTTTTTTTTTTAGAACAACTCAGCAAAATAAAATTCCGGTTTATTGTTGGACATTTTTTCACACATATATCAAACAGGCCAAAAATTAAAAATAAACAATAACATCATAGACAAAAAAAAAAAAAAAGAAAAGAAATCTTTTTATCTTTGGCCTTTTTAACCGTCTCATACAAACCAACTACTTATCGTACAGCTAGGTACATACACAAAAAAGTTACTGGAATGCTCAGAATAAGATGGTTTTTTGTTGTTGTTTTTGTTTTTGTTTTTGTTTTTTTACAAGTTTTTTTTTTTTCTCCTTTGAGATTACAATGAACGTGGTCACACCACTAGTGAAGTCTGAAGTAGGACAGAAAACGCTCTGAAGGCTGGTTTGGTCACCTGTTATCATTAAAAATGGCTGACCCCTAACAATATGTACAAAAATATAAACTGTAAATAAAAAATACAAAGACATTTTTCCTTTTAACGTATTTTTAAGAAAAAATGCAGGGCCTGAGAAGTTCTGGTTCTTTTTTCCTCCCATGTTGCCAATTCATATTGTGGTTTTGGTGGGGTGGTGGAGAGCGCATGTCATCTGTGGGTGACACTGCCCACTGTGGGCAGGTAAAGCCTGCTTCTCTACTCGAAGGTGACCACATTTAAATTCTGAGACCGGAAGTGGGGGTGAATAGGTCACAGTGTGTAAGGTAACTTTTCCTTTTGCTGTCTAGTCATCCTCCTCGGTCTTCTGCTTCTGCTTCTTGGTGTCGACGTCGTCATCCTCATCATCCTCAGCTACCCGCTTGCCCGTAAGGAGCCTCAACTTCCTCATCTTCATCTCCATCCTCTTCCTCACCGTCACCTTCCTCCTCCTCCTCTTCCTCCCCACCTTCTTCCTCTTCTTCATCTACCTCATTGTCAGCTTCCTGCTCCCAATTTTCCTCATTTTGAGCGTTCCCATTGGCAGGTGCATCTCTTCCATTCTCTGCCTCCTCCACAACTTCCCTCTTCTCCTTCAAGTCCTTGGTGGTGATCTCGGAGCTGGTGTGCACTGCCGCGTCTGACATGGTGGGGCACGCCCGTGGTCTGATGCAGCGAGTCAAGTTCGAGCAAGAAAGCTGTCCGTGTAGGAGGTGGTGGGCAGAGAAGGTGGCTGCAGTGAGTGTGGAGCATGACCCAAGAACAATGCAAAGATGGCTTTTCGGAGCAGCCAGTCCTAATTTTTATTTCCCTTTTCCATTTGTTTCCTTTTTAATTTGGATACCTTCTGCTGACAAGCTTTCTGGTATCTGCTTCCTTTGTCAGAGTCAGCTATGTTACTAAGCTTAGTCTATTTAGGAGTCTGCTGAACTAATAGAGCCTATGAATTTCCAATCCAAATTCCAAGGATTTCCACTTGAGTTTACCTGTACATTCTGATACTGTGAGGAAATTCCCCACATTTAATTTGTTTTGTTTTGTTTTGTTTTGTTTTGGTTTGGTTTGGTTTGGTTTGGTTTGGTTTGGTTTGGTTTGGTTTGGTTTGGTTTGGTTTGGTTTTATAGTTAAATTTACCTCAAAGCTGATATTTGATAAATTATATACTTACAGTATTCTGGTTGTTATTCTGTTTCCTGGGCTTTTTAATCTCTTAAATTAGCACTGATTTCTTCCTATTTCTTCTCATGCCTGCTAATTTTTCCACTAATAATGAACTGTATAAAAATAGAAAATGGTGATTTCCTGCATGCCGTTGTTTTCTTCTGTTCTTTGTTGAAAAGATGAGAGCAAGAAGTCCTCGTGTGGTGGTTAGTGTTGGCGTTGCCCTTCTCTTCCTGGCGGCATCCTTCGAGAGTTTCAAGTAGAAGCCAAGGACTTTTCCAGGGCCCCTCCCAACATTCCTGTCTTCAACACATCTGTTTCTCTTTGATATGTCACAAATTGAAATTTCTGCTGAATATTTGCCCTTTCAGAAGTCACTTTCTTCTTATATCACCTCACAATTTAAAGACCGTTAATATCTTGGGAGATGTTTTTCCTCAGAAGGCTTCCCCTCATCTACAGCCAAGGAAACTCAGCTTCCTGACGTTTCCCACACTGTTTTCTCCTGCTCAGGCTTTGTAGTGATTTCCGGTGGAATGTTCCTGAGGTACCAACCGCTCCATCACAGTCAGAAGAAGTCTCTCTGCTCTTACTTTGTAATTGAATCAATAGTAGACTTAGAAATGCATGGAACATTTTAAACAAAAAGGAAGGATATTTGTGTCATTTATATGCATGCTTTTTGTCCGCCCTCACCTTTCTGAGTTATGCTGTATATAGCAAAATGTGCAAACCTTAACTTTAGTCTGATAAGGTGTGTATACTCATGTAAATATGCATTTTAATTTTAAAGGTATTTTCTCTGTGTTAATTTACCTAATCAACACTAAAATCATTTTGGCATCACAGTCACATTCATAAATCAAAATAAATTTTCACACACTGGTTTTTATACTGTTTACTTAACCAACAGTCAATTACCATTTTAATACACATTTCCATACCTGGCTTTTGGGAGGAGAATAAATGTTTTCTAGAGTTAAGCACGTCTCTGACTTTATTTTTAAATTAAGTTTTACAAGACTTTGCTTTCAGTAATAAATAACTCTCAGACTGAAAATTTTGTTTATTTTTAAATATTTTTTATCATATGCTAAATCATTTTATTGTTCAAAGATTTAAAAAGAAAACTAGTCAGAATGTTCTTAAATATCCTTATCAGTAAGTCTAGTCTGAATATAACTAATATTTACAGTTCAATGTATTCTACTTGATACTTTATACATATAGCTTTTTAAAATAAAAATAGTGTTCATAAATGTGTATAAATATTCTCTTAAATATTTCCAGGAATAATTTTCCTCATGTCAACAACTACATTTCTTATTTAAATGAGAATTTAAACATAAAGAGTCTTACTAGTGTTTTCTTTAACAATACCCTGGTTTTGAATATGTGTATTATTTCCAGTAATTAGGTTGTACATTCCCAAACTGGAAAAAAAAGGGGGGAGGAATTCTAATGCTTTTTAAGATGTGTGCCTGTGGGATTGCTTACTCATGTTACACATATTCTTAGCTTTTAAATCATAAATGTTGAATTTTGCTAAGGATTTTAAGTATGGATTCATATGATCATGTGTTTTCTGTTCGACCTGTTTAAATAAGCACTCACACTGCTTGCATTTTTTTCAAATAAACTTTGAAATAGCCTTGTTTCCACACAATAATCTAGATTTGGTTGTTCTATATGATTCTCTTCACATACTGCCGAATATAATTTTGGCAGGAATATAATTTTATATGTCTACAGTCTTGAATGACATTAGTCTGTGTCTTATTCTGTCTGTGTTGAGTGTAATAGTCACAAACACTTGTACAGACTCGTTATTTTTATATTCTGAGGTTTCTTTCTTTTTTTATTAGATATTTTCTTTATACACATTTCAAATGCTATCCCAAAAGTTCCCTATACCCCCCCTCCCGCCCTGCTTCCCTACCCACACACTCCCACTTCTTAGCCCTGGCATTCCCCTGTACTGAGGCATATAAAGTTTGCAAGACCAAGGGGCCTCTCTTCCCAGTGATGGCCAACTAGGCCATCTTCTGATACATATGCAGCTAAAGACATGAGCTCTGGGGGTACTGGTTAGTTTATATTGTTGTTCCACCTATGGGGTTGCAGACCCCTGCACCTCCTTGGATGCTTTCTCTAGTTTCTCCATTGGGGGCCCTGTGTTCCATCTTATAGATGACTGTGAGCATCCACTTCTGTATTTACCAGGCACTGGCATAGCCTCATACAAGACAGCTACACCAGGGTCCCTTCTGCAAAATCTTGCTGGCATATGCAATAGTCTCTGGGTTTGGTGGCTGATTATGGGATGGATCCCTGGGTGGGGTAGTCTCTGGATAGTCTATCTTTTCGTCTTAGCTCCAAACTTTGTCTCTGTAACTCCTTTCATGGGTATTTTGTTCCTTATTCTAAGGAGGAATGAAGTATCCACCCGTTGGTCTTCCCTCTTCTTGATTTTATGTTTTGCAAATTGTATATTGGGTGTTCTATGTTTCTGGGCTAATATCCACTTATCAGTGAGTGCACATCTATTGACTTCTTTTGTGATTGGGTTACCTCACTAAGGATGATATCCTCCAGATACATCCATTTGTCCAAGAATTTAATAAATTCATTGTTTTTAATAGCTGAGTAGTACCCCACTGTGTATAAATGTACCACATTTTCTGTATCCATTCTTCTGTTGAGGGACATCTGGGTTCTTTCCAGCTTCTGGCTATTATAAATAAGGATGCTATGAACATAGTGGAGCATGTGTCCTTATTACCAGTTGGAACTTCTTCTGGGTGTATGCCCTATGCTGAGGTTTCTTATGAGACATTCTTTACCAGGATGTACTTCTTAGCTTGTAGGGAAGGCTTTATCTTCTTCCTCATTTCATCAACACAGAAAACATTCCATCACTGTTCTCTTCACTATTAAGGTTGGGTCCTTTTCCTTTTTTTTGCCTCATATGTACAGATATATTTTCAAAGACTTGAATGCCCACTTTTACCTTTTATGGTCTTTGGATATTCGTGGTTTTAATCTGGTAGAACACTTTCTGTATTCAGGTCCACAGATGTCACTGTGGACACCATCTTCTGATTGTCCTTTGTCTTCTGGATATACTTGGGGTTACAGCTCTGGACCTCAAGCTTTAACAGGTTAAGAGGACCTAAAAGCTGAAGCCAAGGAGTTAAGTCTCAGGCCAGGTCACTTATGGGCTGGCTGCTCACACAAAGGACTGGAGAAGTTCTACAGAACAGAAAAAGATTTTGGAAAACCTAAGAGGTAGAACCTTCAAGTTCTACTGGCTGATAAGAGGTATGGAGAGAAAACTATTACAGCAATAGACAATGTCCAGAAACATGTCCTAGGCTCTATGTTGAATCCTGGTGCCTTAAAATGAGCATGAATTTCCCTGTTAAATCTACTGGGCAGTCCCTGATATCTACTGGCCACAATCCCTGATATCTAGTGGGCTGCCAGTAAAAGCGAAAACTTTTTTTTTTTAAATAAAACAAAAAATGAATCCACCACCAGACCCCAATGGGTACCATTATAATGTTCTCCTCGATGCCCTTTGGACATCTGTGCCTAGTTGCACAGTAATTTTAATGATTTCAGTTGTTCTGCTTCTCAAGAACTCCCAAAGCATAAATGTCACTACTGGACCTCTGTATCTAGCAGCGGGGACTTTTCTGTAACTCATGTTATTTGGGGTTTGTGTGACCTTCCCACCAGAGGGGTTTGTAGTTGGTTGAGTTCCTAGTGACCCCAGCAAGTAGCACTCAATTGAAGTTGTCAAAAATGAGAGAGATAGCTCATGGGGGACTTGCTTTAAGACATTGGTGAATGGTGCAGCTACTAGGGAGGGGCCACTCTGACATCGGAGTTAGACCTTGTGGCTCTGCAGGCAGGATGGAAGTTGCTCCACAGCCTCCAGATTAGAGTCAGCGGGCAAGAGACCCTGCTTGTTATGGGAAAAACAAAGGCAGGGTTATCACTGTGTGTGGGGCGGTGAGCTGTGTATAGACAGCCTGGTCCCTGGTTGAGCACAGGCCTTGAACCTCAGCAGGTGTTCGGCCACGCCTCCTGGGCCCCTGGCTCCTGTCTTAGCTACAGCCTCCCACAGTCCCCCCGCCCCCCCTTAGAGAGGTGCGCGGCCATTAGTCATGTAGGCAATGCCCCAAACTCCTGGCATTCTGTCTGGACGCCACCCCCACAGTTACCTGGCAATAGCCAGGTATGCTCCTCCCCACAGTTATCTGGCACTTGCTATGCAGGTGCATCGACCAATCAAATTCTGTGAGGCCATGCAAAGGGATGTCCATTAGAGCACTGGAGCATCACATGGGTCTTGGTAGATCTGCCCAGAGGGTTTTCAGCAGTCGTCAAGACTTAAAGGATTCTGGGAAATGGGGAAGAACAAAGCGTAAAGAGGCACAGTGGGATCCTGAGGTAGTGGCTGGAGCCAGAGATTCCTATCAAGAAAGAGCAGAGCTAAGGCTAGCTGTGGGGATAGAGACTGAAAAGAGACCATGACATATTGTGTGTATTTTCTTCCACGGAAAAGCAGGGCTCCTTGGGACATACTGGGTTGTAGGGTAGACGTGGAACATGGAAATAAAGAACGTTGCTGGGAAACTTAGGTTCTCAACCTTAAATTCCATTTCATCATTAACATCAGATGACTCTGAAACCTCTGTAAGGAAGTGGGTCCCAGGGTCAAACAAGACACAGTCCTGGGGCTTCACTTTGCACTTGGACACAGGGTGAACACTCATGAGAACTAATATTGGAGGAGGCATAACATTTAAATATTATCTGCAAGGTTTTGCAATGCTTGTATATTTTGTTTATCTTACTTTATTGGCTTTTAAATTTTTTGACTATGACTTGATGTAAGAAACACAGTTTATGCTTAATGCAGAGCCCATCCAATAATTCCACTGGAAACTACAGTTACATCACGATACCCTATTATATTCTATTATTCAAAAATGTTAGTCATTTGGCCTTCTTAAGTCGATTTCATGCCTCATATTGGATAGAAAATGTGTCTTTCTCATGAAGTTGAGGGGAAAACATAGCTGAAAGTGTGAGATTATAGCAGAGGAGACATGGCGGTTCTGCCTGTGAAGGAGGGCAGTGTAGCCCATGGGAAACTCCTGTACACAGAGCGATAGCATGAGCAAGAAGGCATCACTAAGAAGAGCAAGTGATTTGCTCCAAATTAAAGAAAAATTCAGATATCTATAAAAGTACGAGATATCATTGCTGAAACTGCTACATAAACGATTTTGAAATAATAATAAATACTCCTTAAAATTGTTGAGTGATGAAACAAATCTGAAATATGTTAAAAACTTTATTCTCAGTATAGGTTAAAATGTGTAGTAACAAAATCAACTTTTCATCTCCCTTCCTTTGAGACACAGTTTCACTTTGTAGGCCAAGCTAGCCTGGAACTCAGAATGTAGCTGTCGTAATTAGGGTTACGATAGCCGTGATGAAATACCATGGCCAAAGCAAGTCAAGAAAGATTTATTTGATTTATATTTCCTCATCAGTGTTCATCTTGAAGAAAATCAGAATGGGAACTGAAACAGGACTTGCTCTCCGTGGCTCTCTTTGCCTGATTTCTTATAGAGCCCAGGACCACCTGCCCAGGGGTGACCCCACCACATCAATCACTAATTAAGAAAATGCATTACAGCCTGGTTCACAGCCAGATCCCTAGTGGCATTTTTTCAACTGTCATTTCTTCTTCTCTGATGACTCTAGTGCATATAAAGTCGACAAAAACGTTTGAGTACAGTAGCCTAGGCTAGCCTCAAATTTGCAACAAACCTGCTCTGCCTCAGCCTTGTCAACCATGTCTGACTCAGTTTACCTCCTCGTTAAAAACCCAGGATTGACTGACCTGACTGCAAAGCTTCTGTTCTGTAGCACGCCTGCCCTGGGCTCATGAAGCAGTTAGGAGAGCATAGGCATCGATAGACTGCTCAGAGCACAGTGACAGGGTAAGGCCTCCGAAGACAGATTTGGTGTCTTAAGGGACTGCTGTGTTTATGAAGGGACTTATCAGGCATTTTTTTTCTCTTAAAAGTGATAGTAAGTTTCAGGGTGTAGGAAATACTGTTTGTCTTTGCAGCTACACATACCTGCTATTGTAATGTGGAGAGTCCTATTCAGAAAACCCTTTCCTGTGCCAGTGAGGTCTTAGGTTGAGATCCTTGATCCATTTGGAGTTTTATTGTTGTTGTTGTTTTGTTTGGTTGCTTGTTTGGTTGCTTGCAGGGTGATAAATACTTATATTCTTTTAATTCAGCCTTTCATTGACCAGCACCATTTGTTGAAGATACTCTCTTTTTCCTACATTCATTATTGGTCTCTTAGTAAAAGATGAGTTGACTGCATCGGTGTGGGCTATGTCCTTCCTCAGTTTTATTTCATTGACTAGTATGCGTTCTTTTATGCCAGTACCTGGCTGTTTTTATTACTACAGTTCTATGGTATAAACTTGATACTTTGGATGGTAATACCTCCAGCTGTTCATTTATTGTTCATGATTGTTTTGGTTATTCTGAATTCTTTTTTTTTTTTTGTTTAAAATTCAAGATTATTTTTCTAATTTCTATGAAGAATTGTGTTGAAATTTTGGTTGGGATTGCATTGAATTGGTAGATTGCTTTTGGAAAGATGGCCATTTCACACTATTAATCCTTTTGATCAAAGATCATGGAAAGTCTTTTATTTCTGATATCTTCAATTTCTCTCTCTCTCTCTCTCTCTCTCTCTTGTTTGTTCTTTCGAGACAGGGTTTCTCTGTATTGCACAGGCTGTCCTGGAACTCACTCTGTAGACCAGGCTGGCCTCAAACTCAGAAATCTGCCTGCCTCTGTCTCTCAAGTGCTGGGATTAAAGGCATGTGCCACCATTGCCTGGCTTATTCTTCAATTTCTTTATCTGTGTCTTAAAGTTTTCATTGTATAGGTCTTTCATTTATTTGATTAAATTTATTCTAGAATTTTTTGATACATATGTGAATACTATTGTTTCTCTGATTTCTTGATATATTTTCATTTCTGTATAGGAAGGACTAATGATTTTGAGCATTAATTTTGTATACTGCCACTTTGCTAAGTGTGTTTATTATCTTTGAGAGATTTTTTGGTATCATTTGCAATTTACAAAATAATATCATCTAATATAATCTGTAAATAGGAATGCTTTCATTTTCCATATATATGTATATTTATATATACACACACATTCATTTCTTCCCTTATCACATCTGCACATCTTCACTTATTCTTATAGCCGTACTTAACATTTCCAGCACAATATGGGCAGGTTGGGGTGTGGACAACCTTGTTTTTCCCTGATTTGGGTGGAAATGCTTTGAGGTTTTCTTAGCAAGATGTTGGCTGTGGGCTTGCTTTATTGCCTTTATTATATTAAGATATGTCTCCTGTTTTCTTAGATCCTGTAGTAATTTCTTTTTTCATTAAAGGATGTTGGATTTTGTCAAAGGTCTTTTCTCTATGTGATGAGATGTTCATTTGGTTTCTGTTTTTGAGTCTATCTATGTGATGGATTCTGTTTATAGATTCACAAATGTTGAACCATTTTTGCATTTCTGGGATAAATATAATTTGCTCTTACTAGATTATCTCTTTGATGTGTTCTTGAATTCAGTCTGAAAATATTTTATTGAGAATTTTTGCATCTACATTGATCAGAGACATTGGCCTGTAATTTTATTTTTTGTTGGGTCTTCTTCTGATTAGGGTATACAGATGATCTTGGTTACTTAAAAAAGATTTGAAAATGTTCCTTCATTTTTTTATTTTATGAAATAATTGAAAGAGTATTGGTGTTCTTCTTTTGAGGTCTGGTAGAATTCTGTGCTAAATCCATCTGCCTTTGGGATTTTCTACTTTGAATATTTAAAATTACTTCTTGTATGCATTGGATATTATAAGTCCATTTAAGTTGTTTAGTCTATTTCAGTTTATCTTTAGTAGTTGTGTTGACTAGCTCCTATGTCAACTAAGCAAAAGCTAATGTCATCCAAGAAGAAGGGATCTTAGTTGAGAAAATGGCCTGTAGGTAAGGCTATTTTTTAAATTGATGATTGGGAGTGCCCAACTCATGTGGGCAGTGCTCTTCCTGGGATGGCAGTCTTGGGTTCTATAAAGAAGCAGGTGGAGCAAGCCATGAGGAGCAAACAAGTAAGCAGTACTCCTTCATGGCCTCTGCAACTGTCTCTACCTTGAATTCCTGACCCAACTTATACAATAACATAAACCTTTTACTTCCCTAGTTGATTTTGGAGGTGTTTAAACACAGCAATAGAAACTATATGTAAGCTAAAAATTGGTACCAAATCATGGAGTATTTCTATGATTGACCTGACCATCTGTTTTGAGGAATATCATGGTAGCATTTGAAATTTGGGCTGGAAAAGCCACTAAGTATTCAGAGCTTAGTCAGTTGTTCTGTGGTAGCTTGGAAGATAAATGTATGACAAATGTTGAGCTTGTAAAGTTTCAGAAATAAGGAAATACTCTACGAGGGCCATTTTTATAATATTTTGAATTAAAAGTGTAGTTCTGCTCTGCTGGGATTGAACAATTGGATGTAATTAACAAGAGGCCAGTACAACTGAAATAAAACCATTACTTTGCTGGAACAATTGATACTCGTCATGTAGGACTGGAGAATCAGCTATGATTAAGCAGAGACTTGGCATCATTAAGGCAAAATCTTTTGGGACATGTTTCCTAGGGTAAGCATATAGATGCTGTGGTTCAAAGGAGGTCAGTATCTTCCTTTTAGACTTCCAAATCTCTGATCATTTGCCTATAGATATAGGTACCTCTGAAGAAAGTGTTTATGAGCTTCTGAGGTAATGTAATCATTGTTACCTATGCAACATGGCACTTCTCTTTTGTATGTTAGAACATACCTGTAGTATGATGCTGTTTGGAAGTTCATTGAAAATATACATGTACAGAAAAAGGGTTTTATGCCATGCAGAATATTGGGTTTTTTTTTTAAGATTTATTCTATATATGTGAGTATACTGTCATTATCTTCAGCTACACTAGAAGAGGGCATTGAATCCCATACAGATGGTTGAGAGTCACCATGTTAATTGCTGGGAATTGAACTCTGGACCTCTAAAAGAGCTCTTAACCTCTGAACCATCTCTCCAGCCCTATGTAGAATATGTTGAGAACCACAGAACGCTTGGCACACAATGACTCAGACTCAACCTCTAGTTTAGCTTTTTGTATTATTATGCAGAGCCCTCCCCGCCACCCCACCCCCTTCCCCCGCCCCAGAGAAGATTACTTAGATGTAGTTTATAGCCAAGTAGAAGTCTTTAATTCAGCCATCTAGAAGTTTTTAGGTATTCGGGGCTGGAATGTAACACCAAGGATTTAGAGTAAGGGCCTTTTAACAGCAACAACTACATCCTGTTATCTTACTTGGCAGCTGCAACGGGAGGTTTTGTGAAAGCCAGCTGCTTGACAGAAGCTAAAGTAAGCAGTTAGCTGGAGTTGGGGGTTACATAAACAGGCAGTTTAATAGAAGTCAAAATAAATGAGTTGAGGTATCTTACCTCAGGTTCCTAGAATAGGCTTGGGAAATTTTCCATGAGACTTTCTATCATGAATATCAAATTCTAATCAAACTTAAAATGGCCTTAGCAAGAATACAAGATGAAGGAACTTCTGCACTGTCTTGCCCTGTCACAGTATCCATATGCCCCAAATGACCCTGGATTTGTCTTAGATTCCTGATTTAGAAAACTCAGGATCCCTAAGAAAATTTACTTTTTGTTCTGATGAAATATATATGTGTGATCCTTTCTTTTTTAGAACTTTGTTATAACTGTGGAAAAGGTTTAGATATATTTACTCTGCCTATTCAACACTAAGACCATAGTTAATAAAATTGTGATATATATTTTTTTTTCTGCTTCATGGGATGATTGATATTGCCCAAATTAAAATAGGAAATATGTGAGATGATAGCTGCTAATTTAGTTCACTATATTAACATTTTACTATATATACAAATATACCTTGATCTCATAGAATCACATATATATTAAATATGCACAATAAATTTACTTAGAAGATAAGAATAACTAAAGGAAGGTAAAAAAAAAAAAAAGAACTTACATTTGTGGCTTTGAATCCCCTGCAATGCTAGAGAATCTCCTTGTGACCTGAGAGACTTTTCTTTGAAAAGCACTCATCAAGAAGGACAGAGCTGGCCTCTCTGCAGCTTCAGTAGTTTAGAGTTCTAACTGACACAATTGCCAACTAAGGGACATAGCTTTCTAATAGCACTGCCTATTGGGATGTTTCCCTTCTCTCTGCACTAAGCCTCTACTTGCCCTGCTCTCTACTTATTCATTCTTGCCCCTTTCAAGACCAACTATCCCATGGGAATTCATGTAAATCTGTTTTCCGTACGTTAGTTGTTACTGAAGAAAATGTTTCCCCATTTTTACCAATGTCCAATTGTTTTAGACAATATTACTTTAGGCAATGGGCATATACATTTGTATTTGAATATGTGTGATGCACACATGACCTTAAAGATCAGAGAAAAGAACCCAAATCCACAAAGGGAGATGTGGGTTATGGGAGTTCCATGTTAAAATTGTCAGGTATCAAAGAACTAGAGAGAAAAAATGTAAACGTTGACAATTAAATTCTCTAAATAAATAATCCAGCTTGTTTTGTTAGGCAAATCATTTTGATGAGACGCTTTGATCTACCAGAACAAATATCAACTAGCAGTGATTCAAGTAAGACAAAATTCTTTGGCTAGTAAATGAGAAATGGTTTCTGTTTTCAAAGGCTATCCAAGAGGGAAGAATGAAGGTAAATGGGAACAGGCTGAATCTATGAGAAGAGACACTCAGTAAGGCTTTAAAGAGGGTTAAAAAGCTGGAGAAAAGTACAGTCCAGTGACAGATTGGACCAAGGACACTAAATAGCAGAGATCCATCACTCAACTTGATGCTCATTGCTGTATGAGAATCCTAGCTCCAAATCTGAGAGTTGTAACCTGTCTGCCAATGTACCAGCTTCTGGATATATTTTTGTCCCTCCTGAGGCCAGAAGCATGAGTCAGCACTGAATCACATCCCCCCAAAGGAAACCTGCCTCACAAAAATACCTTCAGCATCATTGGAAGACTGTGAAAAGGACTTTGCTTTAAGCAGAGTCTCTATTAATCCCTGCTTAATAACTCCCTTTTTGCAGGCCTTACTTATATGCTCTGTTTGCTGGTGACAGGATAGTGTTTGACTTTTCCTGGGCAGACACAAACAAGAATTCACTTATCCAAGATAGGGAACAAATAACAGACTAAAGGATTGATTCCACCAAAGCTCAACTTGGTGACTAAATTTATTGGGGCTATTTACAGTAGTAGGGTGAGAGGTTACTTACTGGAGCATGGATGACTCAAAGGTAGCTGCGTCACTGAAAAGTCCAAAACAACACTGGTAATGAATTATGAAAGTTCCATCCCTAAAGCTCTCTGGATGCCTTCTAGGCATCTCCAAAAGTCAGACAGTCTCCTCTCCACAGCAGTCCTTACTGTTTATATGACCTTAGTGAAGGAGGGGCCTTGTAAATTTGGTAAGTTTCAGGACTTCCTGAGACTTGTGAATTATTTACTTGCTGTGCTAGTTTTTTTCATGTCAACAAACTGGAGTTAACTGGTAACTGAGAACCTGTCTCCATCAGACTGATCTATGGGACATTTCTTGGTTGGGGTTTGATGTGTGAGGATTCAGATTACTATAAGTGCTGCCATTCTTGGGCAAGCAGGTCTGAACTGGACAAGAAATGTAGCAGAGCAAGCCATGGGATCAAGCCAATAAAGAATATTTCTCCACCGTCTCTCCTTCAGTTTCTGCCTCCAATTCTTTTAGTGGAAAATCCATGCCCTAACTTCTCTTAGTGATGGACTGCATACAATTCATCTCAGTGGTAGGATGAAACCAACCCTTTCCTTCCCAAGTTGCTTTTGGACAGTATTTTATCATGGCAAAAGGAAACAAACTAGGGCACTTCCTAAATTGTAATGAGATTGCTTACAAGATGACTCAGTTCATTTCAGGGAAAGTTGCTATACAACATAGAAGCTAGGTGTCTTCTGTAGCTAACCCACCTTTTATAACCTGTGCAGTTGCACAGAGACCCAAGCTCTAGAAGCACTATGTAGTTTAGTGCTGCAATTGCACTCTCTTAAAGTTTTGAATAATTTTGATTTTAAGTACTGTTTTATAAGTAAGGTCCACGGGATGCTGAAGCGTGTGCATGGACGATGCAGTATGAATGTGTTCTCCTTTTCTCCTTATCCTCATAGGACATTGTAATGCATACGGAATGCCAGGGACTCAGTCTCTGGAAGTTTAGCAAGACTCAAAGTAAAGGTGAAGGAAGAATGTTATAGTGATCACTAAGCAAAGCACTAAGCAAAAACATTCCCATGTTCTTTTCACATCTGAGCCTGTTTTCAACACAAAAGAAGTCAGTGGAGCTCTAAGAAATACAAATAACCAAGCTCCCTGTAAGTCTTTCTGGAAACCACTTGTTAGTTGGTGTGAAAGAGAACAGAAGAGAGCCCTGAATTTTCCTACAACTATGAGAGCATATTGGCTTTTGTAATTAAAAAAAAAATCAAGGAACAAGGGGGCTCTAGCTTGCTGAAGGACACCTGGGTTACAACTGTGCCATAACTCCCAAATGGACTGTGTTGTTAGAAATCAGTCTTTGAACATAATAAAAGTTCGTTTATTCCTAAGATAGAATCCATGCACAGTAATCTATATCATCAATAGATGGCTCTCCTTCATATGGTGATACAAGAATCTAGATGGCTTTCTTCCCAAGACCTTTATTCCATAGCATTCTGGTAAGTTTCACAACTTTCTGGTACTTATAATCTAGGATCAGAGCTTGGAAAATGTAGGATGGGAGGTCCATGTGGGCCATACAGCACTACTGCTCATGTTCTAGGGACTAGAACTCAGTCACATGACCACACCAATGGCCAGAGTGGCTTGAAAACATGGTCTTTTCTGTGTAGCATAGGAGATGGAATGGGTGGGATGAGCAGCAGTCACTAAAGAGAAGAACATTTGAGCAGTTCCCATGGAGAGAGCAGTGTGCAAAAGTATGCAGCAAGAGGGATTCTGTGGTGTAGGCAGGAGCCATGTGTGACTTTGGGTTGTCAGAATGCTGCAGGAAAGGAGAGGTTGCAGATAGCATATTAACAATATAATGCTCAGTCCCCCTCCCTAGCTACATTTAATGAAAAAGAGAAAAATAAGAACATTTACGAGCTGATAATGATGTCTTACTCAGCAACCAACCACATGCAGCAGGGTGGCCTCATGGGATTATAACAGAGCTGGAAATTCCTGTACCTAGTGATATCACAGCTGTCTCATGGTCACAGTATAACACCCCATGCATGTTGTCTGTAATGATTGGCTGTAGCGGTAGCAGTTACATAGAAGTATTGCATTGTACATAACACGGGGTAATGATCACAAACAACTGTTTATGTTCTCTCTGTTGTACTATTTGTCATTACTTTAGAATATACTCCTACTGATAAAAAGGTTTATGGTAAAAAACAATCCATTGTTCTATGCTGCCAGCAGCCCCACATGTCTACTGTTTGCCACACTGAGTGACTGACCTAAGTCGTCCGTGTTAGTTTCAGTGTTCTGATGGCTACACAGTGAAACTATCTGATATGATGCTCAGACTGCAGTTCCATCCTAAATGACACTTGCCCATATTGGTGCTTTTTTGTGTTTGTGGGGGTGAGGAATCTGAATCTGCCCTTTCCCTTTTCCTCTTTAGGGAATGGGGGCAGGGAGGAGGAGGCCTGGAACAGAGGGCAGAGTGCAGCTAAGCCTGTATCAGCATATATTCTAACAGCTTAGCCCTGTAGACGCTCAGCCTTGGAGTTGGCACTCCAGGTGTGAAGAAACTGCAGGCAATGGTATGTTCTTTGTGTGTGTCTCTTTATGTGCACTGACTGATGTGGCATTTGTGACTGGACAGAAAATGGCAATGGAATCCCCATTTTAGTGTGATATCCAGCAGGCACATTACTAACCTAACTGTTCATCCTGGCACACTCACCCCATCGATGGATTTCATTGTACTGTTTAATCTCTTCTTCAAGATGCCTAAAGAAAGAGCCCAGGGCCTTATACAGAGATAGTGATACCCTCCTGGGAGTGTAATCCACAGCCAGTGTAAACTGTACTAAAGGGGAAAGGAACCAGCCATCTGCATTAACTAAGTCTAGCCAAGGAAATTGTTTCTGTCTGCCCATGCTTGACAAATCAATTGATCTATTGCATCATTCCTTGGCTTTTCTGAGCGTGAGCAAGGCAGCTTGTCTGTAGAAATGCATTCCCGTATCGAACTCGAATCATCGACAGGAGGTTGTCAAGGGATCATAAGAGAGAGCCTTTCCCCAGCATCACTTCTTCCATGAGATTGCTCTGGCCTAAGCTAACAGAGGAACTGACCCTTTCCTTTCCTTGTTTTGTCAGGCTGCACTTGTTCCCTGCAGCCTGTCTGAAGTGCATTGCAAACGGACATTAGCCAATGCCACCACCCAGATGGATTTTCTCCCTTCTGCAAACCCTTTACAACGGTCATGTGATTTCTGAACTTTCATCCCTCCTTCTTCATAGCATGGCCCAAGTGTCCAAAGCCCAGAGAATTGAAGTCTGTGTTCACAGCCACTGGCTTGTTGCCTAATCAATAGTTCCCAGTAAAAAGAAAAAAAAAGTGGTGTCCTTTTTATCAAAGGAGGAATAAATGTATTAAAATTCTGCAATAAAAGCCTTTTCCTCCTTCTATTGTGTATTTTTGGTCTTTTTATACTTTTAAAAATTATGTTTGTGTAATATTATTTTTAAAGAAAATTAAACATTTCCATCTTTTTCTTGAGTTTTTGCCATTTTTGTTTTTTTGTAATAAATCTTTAAATGTAATTGTAAGATGTAAATGCAAATATGAAAGCATGTTTAAGTTTATGGAAATCTCCAAAACCATAATTCCAGTTTCACAGAATATACTTGCATAGACCCCGCTTTCCCTGAAGCACTGCGACAACAGAAACAATGAAAAATCTGTTTTTATTTTACTTCTTAGAAAGCATATGTTCCACCAGCACTAGCCCCCAGTCTGCTGACAAGGAAGGCAAGACTTAAAAGAAAGAAGACTCATGCTTTCCTGTTCCCTTCGTTTTGAGGACATCTCTTTCAGTATACAGTAATCTACTATGGAAAAATATAGCGGGAAAGAATGTGTTTGACAGAGCCTTTTGACTGCTCATATTTTCTGGAAAGCCAGTTCCTTCTTTCTCCTTCCTAGCAGGCTCTGGAAGGAAGAGGGAGCATACTCCCCCTCGGCTATCAGCCCCTCAACTGTAGACATAACACTGATTTCGCACCCACTCGTGTTTCATGAGCTCCCAGTTAGGTGGATCCTTTAGGAGTCTCTGCTCATGGTGTGTCTCAAAAGGTTCTATACTAGAAACACAGCAAGCGCGCTGGTTATTGCCCATGCTCCAGTGTAGCACTGGGTGCGCAAGACCCAAGTTCAGAGAAAAATATTAAAACCTTCAGGATGACCATAGCAGAGAAGAAAATGAAGTGTGAGTCTTTCTGGACTTGGCTTTTTGCTGTCTGCCTGGGAAGTCAGCCTTGCTGGTGGGGTATGCTCAGACATGACAGAAAGAAGTTCCGTGCAGAGCCATTCCTGGCTGCTTGGCTTTTTCTAGTAAAAATATAGGCTGTCGTTAGTTTGTTTATATATCTTACCTAACTTCATCCTTAAACTGTTGTACAAATATTAAATGCATTAGTGATTAACTCTGGGGAAAGAAATAACAGCACTTCACTCTTGGAGCGATTTCACCAAGAGAGCGTCAAGATTTTAATTCTCCACTTCGTATTCCCTCTGTAATCAGTCCTTCATGTGTCTGTGGTCTAAGTCGGGATCTATCTGTCCCTGCATCTGTATTTCTCTGTGTGTCTGTCACTAACAAAGGACTTTGCTTTATTGAATAGAATAGAAAGCATCCCATGGGAAAGGAATGAGGGATACCATACAGAAATCTTTAATAGGGTTTTACAAGGGATTAACTCATTAACTCCAAATGACCCAAGTGACGCAGATAACAAACAGTACTACAAATACCATTGTTTATATCAAGCAATGTGGTCACCGTTTATGACCATAACATTTATGGCAGATATTCATCTTAGAAGGAGATTTCAACCTCGGTATTTGCTGCTTCAGCATTATAAAGGAGATTGCAGCCATGCTTTAGCTTAGGTTGTAAAAGCAGGTTATGTGGGAAATACAAGACAAGTAAGGTTGACTGTTATATCATTACCTTAAAAAGCAGGTTAAACAAAAAGGCTGAATGCCCAGGAGGACAGCAGTCTCAAGGTTTAAGGGACCTCAGGCATATTGTTAACTCTGACTGGGAGGTCCAGCAAAAGTTCAGTCTCAGAACAGAAAAGATATTTTATCACAATACAGTGCCATACTATTGCATTTTATGGATACAATTAAATATAAGGAATGAAAATAGCACAGAGTTATGGCATTGTTAACTTAGATATCATTATGCTCAATTTTTTTAAGAAAACCATTCATATAATTTTAATATTAATTTCACTGAAGAACTGGTAACAATCCCTAATGTAGCATTACCTGGAAAGGGAGGTGATGTGATCTGTTCCAAGCTGTCTTTGCTCTCTAAGGTCAAGTCTTTTTTCACAACAGGCATGGGCAGACTAAACATATATTGTGTAGGACTACATATTTCCCCCTATCCCTCTTTCATTTGGTTCTTTGTCCAGGACCCAACAATAAGGCCTACTTTACTTATGGGAGCTGAGATTTTCTGAGAACATAAAAGAATTAATTCATGTGCATAAGTTGGATTTTGATGGAAATTTTTGGGGTTACTAGAAAATCATATAAAAAATTGTTGGTATTCACCATGATTCTGATTAAATCGAGGAGAAAATAGAATATGATGTTTCAGGAGGCAGGTATCTCAATGGATTGGGGGAAAAGATCACCAAAGATTCTGCAAAGTCAAAGAATGTAGTCATGCTTGCAGATTTCATAGGTGAAACTTGAGAAAGAAATTTTTTGGGTAATGGAAATGTCTGCTCTGTGTGTGTGTGTGTGTGTGTGTGTGTGTGTGTGTGTGTGTGTGTGTGTGTGTATAAGGGGGGGAGGGTCCAAGTGAGAATACTCAATTCCAATTGGGTGGGAGAAGAAAGCAATCACAGGAGGGGGGCAGAGGGAGGGAGGGGCATGGGTGGGAGAAGGGGGAACATGATCAGATATTGGGAGGGGGAAACAGGACTGAAACCATGAGGGCTGGCAGAAAGAATGGAAACAGGCAACCTTGGGAGGTAGGAGGAGAGGGGACCCTCTAGAATGTACCAGAGGCCTGGGAAATGAGAGACTCTCAGGAGTCAAACGATGAAATGCCTTACAGTGCGGAGAGGGAACTTGTAGAGCCCACCTCCAGTAGAAAGACAGGGCATCAAGTAGAGGGATGGGGTTGCCATCCCATAGTCAAAAACTCTGACTCAGAATTGTTCCTCTCTGAAAGAACTGTAGGGACAAAAATGGAGAAGAGACTGAGGCAAAGGGGGTTCAGTGACTGGCTCAAATTAGGATCCAGCTCAAGGGGAGGCTCCAAGGCCTGACACTATCACTGATGCTATGGTGTGCTTACAGACAGGAGCCTAGCATGGCGGCCCTCTGAGAGGCCCAACAAGCAGCTGAAAGAGTCAGATCCAGATACAAAAGTACCCCAACCAATTGAATTTGGGAAAACCTGGAAGAAGCTGAGGAGGAGAGTAACCTCATAGGAAGACCAGCAGCCTCAACTAACCTGGAACCCCAATAACTCTCAGATAATGAGCCTCCAACCAGGCAGCATACACCAGCTGAAATGAGGCCCCCTACACATATACAGCAGAGTGCTGCCTGGTCTGGCCTCTGTGAGAGAAGACACACTTAACCCTTGAGAGACTTGAGGCTCCAGAGACTGGGGAGGTCTAGTGTGGTTGGGAGATAGGTGGAGAGGTGGGGACACTCTCTTGGAGATGAGGGAGGAGGAATGGGATGAGGAACAGTCAGAGGGTGGACCAGGAGGGGAATAACAACTGTACTGTAAAAAATGATTAAAGAATAATAATTTTAAAAAAGAATGAAAAGAAGAAAAAGCACAAGAAGTGCATACAGATGCTGGGATGCACATTCATACACACAGAAACCCCACAAGAATAACATTAGAATACATAATATATAAACAAAAGATTAGTCATATAAGAAATCAAAAGAAAATGCCAAAGCATTGTGTTACACCAACTTCCGAAAATATCATTGAATTTGTTTTGCATTGGCCATCTACTGCTCAGTATGGGGCCTCCTCTTAAGTTTGATTTGTATATTCAAAGAGACTCCTCTGGAGAAAGCTAGTTTTTCCTTTGTGAACAGTTATCAGTTAGAAATAGCTTCTGAGCTAGGGATGGGGCTTGTGTCTACTTTCCCTCTCAGTGCTGGGACTCTATCTAAGCCCCACCCCCTTTTTGTTGCTAGGCAGATATAACAAGACAGCAGACTCTGAGTTGCTTAAACAACAGATATTTCTTTGTTCAGTATCAGAGTTGACATTTTGCTTTTCTCCACACAGCTGGCCGATTGTGTTCTTACTACTCAGACATGGCCTGTTCTCTACGCCTATGTCCCCACTGTTTCTAATAAAGACATCAGTTATAGTAGATTAGAGTTCTGCCCCTATTACCTCATTTAAAGGCCTTACCTCCTCATACAATCATATTGGAAAGAGGTGTGTTAAACTATGAATCCTGAGGGGACACAATTGAATCTGTAACGTCCCCTAGGTAAAATATGCCATTATCTCATAATGAAGAGAAAGACTGGCCAGGCAGGCAGGAGTGGTGGGTGCCTTTTATCTTGCTCCCAGAGTTGTCCTGACAGGCACAAAGGTTCTTACTTCACCTATGCCCTTGTTATTGGCATCTTTTCACTTCGATGGTATATGTATATTCAGGTTACAAGAGTTAGCAAACTACAGAAGTGACTTCTTCCCAAGAACTTCCACTCGATTTGTTGCCCATCTATACCCCTTCCTATGCTATCGGCTGAGCAGAGATGAAGGAGACTGAGCAAACTGGGAGCAAAGGACACTTGGCGGAAAGGACTCAGAATCATTTCACTGGGCTGTGTGAGCCATTTCAGTGATGGTCAGTTTTCTTCAGTGAAACCACGGCTTAACTCCTGTGCAGCTATCTGGAAACAAGTCACATGAGTTCTCCCTCTCTCCCTTGGTATGAAAACTGTTTACTGTTCCTCCCTTCACTTTCTCTTCTTTGGCATCCCCCTCCCAACTCCTAGAACAACTGAAACATAAGAGACACAATGCTAGCACACAATCAAGTAGCTGTGTCAAGGTAAGTCTCTGCCTACCCACCGTGCATCACTTTCAGTCACCATTGCATATTTCTGGACTACCTACCCTACGCCCGCCCCTGAGTTAGGCCATTTGGAAGTGTCTGGGAACAAAATGAGGAAGTAGGTACTAGGAAAGCATGCATTCAGTCTGAAAGACAGGGGGATGATGTGTCCTGGCATAAACTAGCACAGGCTGATTACATATGCAGGCAATCATGAGTGTCACAGGAAGGTAGAGGCAATGAGGAGGATGAGGAGTGATGGAAGACTCAGGGGCAGCCTCTTGGGAGAAAGATCTACTGGATCATTTCTTTTAGCACCTCCAGAATTCTCTGTTGTCTTTGCCATACCCTGTGTTCTACATGGACTGCACTAATAGGTCTTCTTGGTTGCTCTCCCACTTAAAGAGTGACATTAGAAAAGCAATGAAAAAGTTGGGGTTAAGTAGATAGCTGACTCAGTGACATGTTTGCCACAGAAATATGAGGACCTGGATTTGATCCCCAGAATCCATCCTGAGTAACTGGAGCGGGGCTATCTCCAAGGCTGTTGCCTGATCATGGGATACATTCTTCTAGCTGGGCTGCCTTGTCTGGCCTCAGTGGGAAAGGAAGCACCCAGCCTTGAAGAGACTTGAAGTGCCAGAGTGAAGGGATATCTAAGGGAGGCTCCCACTTGCTCAGAGACATAGGGGAGGGGGGAGGGGGAAGGATTATGAGAGGTGGGTAACTGGGAAGGGGGCAGTGAGAAGGATGTAAAAAATAAGTAAAAAGAGAAAGAATGAAAGAAAGAAAGAGAGAGAGGGAGAGAGAGAGAGGGAGAGAGAGAGAGGGAGAGAGGGAGAGAGAAACATAGCTGATCAATTGTTCAAATAAATTAAAAAAAAAAAAACCAAAACAGAAAAAGGCTGGGCATGATGGCAGGTACTGGAAAACCAGAGGTAGTTGGATCTTTGTCATTCACTGGCCAGGCAGCCTAGCCTACTTGGTAGGTCCCAGTCCAGTAAGAGACCTTGTCTCTGAAAACAAATAGGGTAGTGCCTGAGAAATACCCAAGATTGACCTCTGGTTGCCACCTGCACACACACACACACACACACACACACACACACACACACACACACACACACTTGAACAAAAACAGTAAAACCCAGTAGCATACCAAAGTCAGGCTGTTAATTCTAGTGTAAAAGCACTCCTGAAACCAAGTTGTTCTCTTTCTAGGCCATAGGTAGAGCAATGGATACAATCTCCACCAAGGGCTACAAAACTTTCTGAGCTTAGTAATTTTTCCCTCACCCCCACTGATGTTGACCCCCATCGTACTTCTCCAACCTTCCTTGGTTTTCCTTAAGTCTACCATTACTTGTAAATTTCCCTTTCATTGAGCACTCAGATCACCATTTGAGCATGCTAACTGCTTCCCACTGGACTTATCACATGTGCAGTGATTACTCTTCTGTAGAATGGCCCTTGGGTATAGCGTCCCTCTCCTACTGGAGTGCCCAGTTTGGGACGAGAGAAGACATAGAACTAGCATGTTTCTTTACACATGTTGCTCGTAGTGTATTTCTATATAATTTTATCATAACCAAAACACTAAGTGGAAAAAATGTATTTGATTTACATTATTAGAGACATTTTCATGAAAGCATGTCATCAGAGAAAAAAAAATTATAGCATTGAAACAAGGAAGCTGAGATGACATGGGATTGGAGACCTGGTACAAAAGCATGCCTTATGTCCCTACTTCCTCTAGCTAAGGCTGTATCCTTAAATATCCACAAGTTCCTAAGATAGTGTTATCAGCTGGAGAACAAACAACCCTTAAGGAGCATTGCATATTCAAACCCAATATTATGGAAAGGTACTTCGTTTTAATCAGTTCTCGTGTTCTATTTGCTTTTAAATTCTCCAAAAATGTAATGAGAGCTAAGAAACACAATGAGCAGAGTGTCATAACACAGACCAACAGTGGATATGAGTGAGTTTACTTTAGATTATCCATTAAAATTCACTATTGTCATTTGTTTATATTCATTTATGGAAAACAAAAGTTTTTTGCCACATGCAGTTTACTCTTGTGGTTATTATATACAGCCTGAACTCAGGAGAACTCTACTCAGGAGACCTTTCTTAATCCTCAGGATATAAATTGTCTGATGCTCTGAATAAAGTTGGCTGTTTCACGAGGCTTTAGTCCACCTCATTTTTAGGCTCTATTCTAGAAGAATAAACATTAGAATTTTAACTTAGTTCTGTACTCTGAGGAATAAGGATTGTAACTATGTAACAACTCAAAGAGAAGTTCCAAGATAAAAAACTCAAAGCAATGCAGTATCTCTGGAAGCATTGGACAGGTTTGTCCATCATCAAAGACCTTAGCGAGGCAAGGACAATCATGCCTTCCACAACCCCTTCCCCTGTTTGTTTGGCTGCTTCAGAAGGCAGATGGATCTCAGAGAATGATTGCAGATTGTCCCAGGCTTAACTAGGCGATTACAGCAATCACAGCTGAGGTTTTGCATATAATAATGTCATTGGAGCAAATTAAAACCCAGTTTTGTCACCTGGTCTTCAACTATTGGTTTGGGAACATTCTCAAAAAGCATGCAGGAAATATGGCTCTCAGCCAGATTCCTTCCTTCCTTATTCAACAAGCCACGACCACGGTAGCCAAAGATAGAGAAATGAGAGCTTGACATGGACTTTTTTTCCTTGCAGCCATTTGGCTAGAACCACTGCTGACTGTCCAGCATTCCAATAGCTGAGACCAACTGTCTCTAGTAAATCAACTTTCCACGAAGTGGGACAATCTGTACTCATGGAAAGAAATTGTATCATAAATATACATTTGTCTTCTATTCTTAAAATTCTTTTTCTTAAAGTTAGTTTCTCTTTAAAACGTGTGTGTGTGTGTGTGTGTGTGTATGTGGTCTGTATGTGTGTATGTGGTATGTATGTGGTGTGTGTATATGTGTATGTATGTGTCTGTCTTTGTGTGTATGTGGTGTGTGTGTGTGTGTGTGTGTGTGTGTGTGTGTGTGTGTGTGTGTTTGATGCATGGGGTTCCCATAGAAGTCAGAGAGTAATTGGTCCCCTTTATCTGGAGTTAAAGGCAGTTGTGCTAGGAACTGATGTCTGATAGTCTTCAAGGGCTGCAAGCATTGTTAACCTCTGTGCCATCTCTCCAGTGTAGGGACCATTTTGATGCTAAGGTTCTGTTCCCTAATTGGTTCTTGATCTGTCAGTAAAGAAATCATGTGCCAATTGCTGGGCAGAAGGGATACGCCGGACTTCTGGATGCCTGGAAGCAAGCAGAGACACCCAAGGAGAGGAGAGACAGCGTTTGCCATGCTTTGGGAAGAGAGAAAAGGCAAATAGCCACATGAGATCTCAGGCCGAGCAGTGGCCTGTGGTCACTCGTATAGGCAGATGGTCAGGTATGTTTATCAGGAACTAGGTGTAACTGAGCAACTAAAGTTTAAACCAAGTGGAGAGGTGAGGATTTAAAAAAATTGATAAGGGGCACGCTTTTCGTGGCGGGAGATTGTAGCACCCAGCATTTGTGTCAGAAAGCAGGTTGAAAATTAGCAACCTGTGTGTGTCTTTTATCCATGGATTCAAGGAAAACTGGGTTGAGGCTGGTTCCACGGCCCATTCCCAGAGCTTAGGTGGGATAGCAAAAAGCTACATGCTACACTCCAGCCTCCTTTCTCAGAATTCTTACATAAGCATTTTTGCTTGTGAACCCACAAATGCCCTATCCTTTGATGTGGTTACAGGATTTCACAACCACCTAAGCCTCTAATGTGGTGGTAAAAGTGGTGACAATGGATTTTCTTTTTTTTTTTTTCCTTTCATTTTTCCCCTCTCTTTTAGCATTGACTGTTCTTCTCTAGCTCCCTGAGGCTTATGGAGGCATTCAAGCAACCTGCTGAAGAGAAAACTTAAAAACTTAGGACGTGTATCAGCAGTCAACATCTGGTGCCATCTTCCCTGTGAATGGAATATTAGGTCTATAATCCAACAGAAATGAGTGGCTGGGTTAAGGTGTGATGTTTGATGTGCTAAGAGTTAAGACTATCTCTGGGCCATTTTGAGGTTCTTCATGTCATTGAACTAACAAAGAGGCTTGTGGTCCCTCTACTGGCTAGGCTGGCTGATACAGCGAAGTTTTAAATAAACTTCCGAATAATCCTTTAAGTCTATAAATTTAGCCAACTAAAAATGCATTTAAATAAACCAGAGTCATCAATGTACGAGAGAAAGAGGTTGATGGAGTAAGGGGATATTTTATCACCTGTGATTTCTCTTCTAAAGAAGCAGAGGGTAAACATCCTAAGAGTTAGTAGATAATTACCCTACCCCATCTCTTCCAAGGGCAGCTTCTGCCAAGATGCTTTTCCATTCTGGCACCCATTCTTTGGAATCTGTAAAGCTTCCATAGTCATCTCTGTAATTTGTTTTTCATATTCTACATAATCTTTATTCATAGTCACATCAGGGTTTGATGATTGGCCCATAAAGTAAACACAAGCCAAAAATCATATATGCCTTAGCCAAGACTAAAACAATTGCCAAAGCATTTTGTTTGAGGAAGTAGGCATTTTCTTTCTATTTGCCATGCTTTTCTACTGCAGTCTTTTTCTGGATGTGTTAAACACCATAATTCTGCACTAACACTCTGTTGGCTTGACATTAACAAAAATCACCACTGAATTCTCCAGCCTGCTGTGTCTTCCAGATATGTTATGGTTACAGTTCAATAACGTCAAAATCATAGGGTCAGGAGCGGTAAAGTCACAACAGCAAAGGGACATTGTGATTGGTTGTTGTGTTTTTGTCCTTGCCAGAGCCAGAGGGGCTTGGCAAGAGGGAAGTCCAGCTGTCCTTTTTCTGAGATTAAAGAATGGCATCCAGGAAATCCGGAAAGCTACACTTAGAAACCAAGGGTGAAAGAGATATGTGATTATATCAGCTGGAACTGACCTTCAGCTGCAGGCTGTAGTTGTTGGAGGGCTAGTGTCAGTTTTAAGTTTTAAGCTAGACCTATTTAGCTTTGTCCTGGCTGATCCGATCCTACAGATGTAAATGGTCTTTCCTGATTCTTCCTTTCCTACAAAGGCAGTATTGCTAATTGGTTAGAGCTTTAATAAAGAGTATCATGCTTACTCTGGCATCTGTTGACCTGTCTCAGGTTTCTATTGCTGTAATAAACACTATGACCAGAAGTAACCTGGGGAAGGAAGAGTTTATTCGGCCTATGTATCCCAGATCACAGTCTGCTGAAGGAAGTCAAGGCAGGAAGCCAAGCAGGGCAGGAATCTGGGGGCAGGAACTCAAGGAGAGACAATGGGGTAGAGCTGGTACTGGTGTGCTCCCCATGGCCTACTCAGCCCATTTTCCTATACAACCAACCCCAGGAGGGACACCAACCACAGTGATCTGGGGCCTCCTACATCAACCACAAACCAAGAAAATTCCCTATATTTGATCTTCTCAGTGGAGTTTCCACTTCCCAGATAACTATAGCTTATGACAAGTTGACAAAATAGCCAATAACAATCAGGATAGTCACTTAAGACTAGTTGCATAATCATTCCCAAATTCATATCTTCTCAAAAAAGGGATTCCTATCTATATTGGAAGGATGTTATATGGAGTAAAAGAGATTATTCTTATAAAGCATGTTACATAGTACCCAGTGCCTACCAGAGCTCAGTAAATGCTAGTGACAGCTATGATATTGCTAGTGCTGGTAATGTTGATAATGAAGGCAATTTCTCCAGGCTGCAGAGGGACAAACAATTCAAATAGTCTT
This sequence comes from Mus musculus, assembly GCF_000001635.26. Taxonomy (NCBI): domain Eukaryota; kingdom Metazoa; phylum Chordata; class Mammalia; order Rodentia; family Muridae; genus Mus; species Mus musculus. The sequence continues at coordinate 20,722,570 of NC_000079.6, read as the reverse complement.
GAAACTTCTCTCCGTTTTCAAGTGGTTTTCCTTTACTGAAAGAGAACACCATTAAGAGAATACAAGATGATACAATTAAGAGGCATATATCAAAGTCATTGACATCGAATGTGGTTGCTGTCAAAAAGTGAGAGCACACCCGTGAGAGATGAAGCAGGGCTGTGTTTCATGGCAATGCTCTCGGGAAAATGGCCAAAGGTGCAGAAACAAGAACTTGAAAAGGAAGAACGAGAGAAGCCTGTACATGTACTGGTTATACATTTCAATAATTGACAGTGATATAGTAATTTATACTACCATGTTACAGAACTTATTATAGGTAATTGGTTCGCACAGTTGGGGAGACTGACTTAGCAAGCCCTGAATCCATAGAGTAGGCAAATAAAAAACACAATCAGGAAAGAATGTCATGGATATAAGTTGACTTTCTCTCAGGCAGGCAGTTGGGGCAGAAGACCCAAGAGGAATAGAGGGGTATCCTGGAGCTGACATGAACTCCACAGCTGTTTTTTTGGTCTCTAGCTCAGGAAAACCCAAAGCTGATGCTGATTTTAAAATTTTCCCATTAAGTCTGGTCTGCGCAGGATCATCTTTCTTTCTTTCCCTCCCTCTTTCCCTCCCTCCCTCCCCTCCCTCCCTCCCTCCCTTCCTTTATTCCTTCCTCCTTCCCTCCCCCCTCTCCCTCACTCCCTCCTGTCCTCTCTCCCCTCCCTCTTTCCCTCCCTCCCTCCCCTCCCTCCCTCCCTCCCTTCCTTTATTCCTTCCTCCTTCCCTCCCCCTCTCCCTCACTCCCTCCTGTCCTCTCTCCCCTCCCTGCTTCCCTCCCTCCCCTCTCTCTCTCTCTTTCTTTCTTTCTTTCTTTCTTTCTTTCTCTCTTTCTTTCTTTCTTTCTTTCTTTCTTTCTTTCTTTCTTTCTCTTCCTTGTTTTCTTTTTACTATGAGTCAACTGATGGGACATATGTAGAAACTGATGAAAAATATGTGTAGAATCTTTTCACTGCAACATCTAGACTAATATTTGCTGGGTTTGTAGGAGACCATGGGAGATAGCTGCTGCCTCCTTCTGTCTGTGGCACCTGCATGGGCGTAGGCAGGGTGGGGTTAGAACCAATAGACATAAGACATGAAATAAAACTATGGATACTTATTTGCTGCCAGTAATAAAGAATTTTAGCTCTGCCCTGGAGTCTTATGTATTTTTACCAGCATCCATAAAACAATAACTATGAGTTAACATTCACTTCTAAGTCAGGTAAACTCAAAGACCCCCTGCAAGTCTTGGTACATAGGTAAAGAGAAAGTTTTAGGAACTCAATAGTTCCTTAAACATTAGGCTTTTAAAATAATGAATTATATGGTTTTTTAAATCATAGATTTTTTTTGATTATGTATACAGCAATCTTCCTGCATGTACACCTGCAGGTCAGAAGAGGGCACCAGATCTAATTATAGATGGTTGTGAGCCACCATGTGGTTGTTGGGAATTGAACTCAGGACCTCTGGAAGAGCAGACAGTTCTCTCAACCTCTGAGCCATCTCTCCAGCCCAACATTTTACTTTCAAATGTTACTTGGTGTGTGTGTGTGTGTGTGTGTGTGTGTGTGTGTGTGTGTGCACATACATGGAAGCACACACACCATATAGGTGTAGTCCCTGCAGAAACCAAAAGAATGTGACTGATCCTTTGGAGTTTTCGTTAGTGTGGTTGTGAGTCACCTGATATGGCTGCTTGTTACCAAACTTGAATAGATGATACAGAGTACTCTGAACCCTTGTGCCATCTCTCCAACCCTGAAAACACTAGACTTTAAATCTAATAGAAAACTCTATACAAATAATGGATTTTGTTTAAATAAACAAATAATTTTTTAAAATAAAGAAATAATTGTTTTTCTTGAAACTATTGCTTGGTTCTTACAATCTGGCAAAAAAAACTAGACATATTTATATTTATATAATATCTATATCTCTATACATCTATATACATATGTATGTTAATTGATGTGTGTGTGTGTGTGTGTGTGCACAAGCATGCGCACCATATATACACCACATGGGTGAGGCCAGAAGAATATGACTGATAAATATATATTTATCTAACTCTCAAACTGAAGCTTCAGAGATTCTATCTGGATGTGATGTTTTCTAGTAATCTGGTTGTATAAGATTTGCCCTTGAATTTTAGCTCTGGATCTTATTTTCTTCAAATACAAAAGAAGAACAGCAACATTTGATTTTTGTTGTTGATTCAAGGTAGATGATGCTGAAGACAACTTGCAACTGCTGGATCCCCCTCTTCTTTCTCGTCATTTCTACTTCACACACAGTTGTAGAGTTCTCATTGGGATTATGCATAATTTTTACTTGAACCAATTCCATTCAGTAAAAAAAATGTGTTTTTCAGATATTTTAAAGATCAATTTCTATATTTCTTTCTCAAGATTCTGATACTTAAGTACTATCTTTTTCCTTTCAAATCTTTTTCAGCCTACAAGCTTCTTCTTCTTCTTCTTCTTCTTCTTCTTCTTCTTCTTCTTCTTCTTCTTCTTCTTCTTCTTCTTCTTCTTCTTCTCCTCCTCCTCCTCCTCCTCCTCCTCCTCCTCCTCCTCCTTCTGCTTCCCCTTCTCCTTCTTCTCCTCTTTCTCTTCCTCTTACTCTTTTTCTTCCTTTTCCTCTTCCTCCTCCTCCCCCTCCTCTTTCATCATCACCATCATCATCATCAACAACAACAACAACAACTTGTGTAGTTTTCCAAGTAAGTGCCATTTGCAAGTACTTAACATTTTATAGTTTTCATACTGTACTGACATGTGACCCAGCCATCTAACAGGCCTTCATTATGCAGGCCTTCACCATGAATCCCAAATGTTGCTGTGAGGGTTTGGATCTCACACATCTCCTGAAGTCCCATGTGCTAAAGGCTCTATTGATGGCTTGTAGAAGTGGTGGAGCCTTTAGAAGTTAAAGCCTAGGCAATTGTGTGCCACTGAAGCAGCTCTAGGACCCCAGCTGCTCCTCACATCTTTCTCTCCTTCATGCTGCCATGGAAGGCAGCCTTGCCTACCATGTGGTCCTATCATAGTGTTCTGTGCTACCAGAGGCCCGGAGCATGAAGCCTTATATCAAATTCTTTCTACTTTCCACAAAGATCTCATCTTTGGCATGCGGCAGAGGTGGACACTGATTCAGAACTTCTGACTCTAGGCCTCTTCTTCTCTTCCTCTCACTAACAGACTCCATTTTTTTCTCTATCTTGTCTGTTTTCCTCTTGCTGAGACATAGTTTTCAAGGTCTTTTTATGATATTCTTTTGTTTGCTGGATCTGTTTCAATAAACATAATCTCATTTTTGAAAGACGTTGAGTCATCAAGAGAGCTCAGAATGTTTGCCACCAAACCTCATGACCCAAGTAAGAATAGTAGAAATTTCAGAAAAGGAAGAGAGAGCCTACCACCCCAAATTGAACTCTGGCCTCCAAACATGTACTGTGGCAGACGTATGTCCACATACATACACACAAAATAAATAAAAATAATAAATTTTGCCCTTCCGCTCGACTCGTGACTCGAGCCCCGGGCTACCTTGCCAGCAGAGTCTTGCCCAACACCCGCAAGGGTCCACACAGGACTCCCCACGGGACCCTAAGACCTCTGGTGAGTGGATCACAGTGCCTGCCCCAATCCAATCGCGCGGAACTCGAGACTGCGGTACATAGGGAAGCAGGCTACCCGGGCCTGATCTGGGGCACAAGTCCCTTCCGCTCGACTCGAGACTCGAGCCCCGGGCTACCTTGCCAGCAGAGTCTTGCCCAACACCCGCAAGGGCCCACACGGGACTCCACACGGGACCCTAAGACCTCTGGTGAGTGGAACACAGCGCCTACCCCAATCCAATCGCGTGGAACTTGAGACTGCGGTACATAGGGAAGCAGGCTACCCAGGCTTGATCTGGGGCACAAACCCCTTCCACTCCACTCGAGCCCCGGCTACCTTGCCAGCTGAGTCGCCTGACACCCGCAAGGGCCCACACAGGATTCCACACGTGATCCTAAGACCTCTAGTGAGTGGAACACAACTTCTGCCAGGAGTCTGGTTCGAACACCAGATATCTGGGTACCTGCCTTGCAAGAAGAGAGCTTGCCTGCAGAGAATACTCTGCCCACTGAAACTAAGGAGAGTGCTACCCTCCAGGTCTGCTCATAGAGGCTAACAGAGTCACCTGAAGAACAAGCTCTTAACAGTGACAACTAAAACAGCTAGCTTCAGAGATTACCAGATGGCGAAAGGCAAACGTAAGAATCCTACTAACAGAAATCAAGACCACTCACCATCATCAGAACGCAGCACTCCCACCCCACCTAGTCCTGGGCACCCCAACACAACCGAAAATCTAGACCCAGATTTAAAAACATTTCTCATGATGATGATAGAGGACATCAAGAAGGACTTTCATAAGTCACTTAAAGATTTACAGGAGAGCACTGCTAAAGAGTTACAGGCTCTTAAAGAAAAGCAGGAAAACACAGCCAAACAGGTGATGGAAATGAACAAAACCATACTAGAACTAAAAGGGGAAGTAGACACAATAAAGAAAACCCAAAGCGAGGCAACGCTGGAGATAGAAACCCTAGGAAAGAGATCTGGAACCATAGATGCGAGCATCAGCAACAGAATACAAGAAATGGAAGAGAGAATCTCAGGTGCAGAAGATGCCATAGAGAACATCGACACAACAGTCAAAGAAAATACAAAATGCAAAAGGATCCTAACTCAAAACATCCAGGTAATCCAGGACACAATGAGAAGACCAAACCTACGGATAATAGGAATTGATGAGAATGAAGATTTTCAACTTAAAGGGCCAGCTAATATCCTCAACAAAATAATAGAAGAAAACTTCCCAAACATAAAAAAAGAGATGCCCATGATCATACAAGAAGCCTACAGAACTCCAAATAGACTGGACCAGAAAAGAAGTTCCTCCCGACACATAATAATCAGAACAACAAATGCACTAAATAAAGATAGAATATTAAAAGCAGTAAGGGAGAAAGGTCAAGTAACATATAAAGGAAGGCCTATCAGAATTACACCAGACTTTTCACCAGAGACTATGAAAGCCAGAAGAGCCTGGACAGATGTTATACAGACACTAAGAGAACACAAATGCCAGCCCAGGCTACTATACCCGGCCAAACTCTCAATTACCATAGATGGAGAAACCAAAGTATTCCACGACAAAACCAAGTTCACACAATATCTTTCCACGAATCCAGCCCTTCAAAGGATAATAACAGAAAAGAAGCAATACAAGGACGGAAATCACGCCCTAGAACAACCAAGAAAGTAATCATTCAACAAACCAAAAAGAAGACAGCCACAAGAACAGAATGCCAACTCTAACAACAAAAATAAAAGGGAGCAACAATTACTTTTCCTTAATATCTCTTAATATCAATGGACTCAATTCCCCAATAAAAAGACATAGACTAACAGACTGGCTACACAAACAGGACCCAACATTCTGCTGCTTACAGGAAACCCATCTCAGGGAAAAAGACAGACACTACCTCAGAGTGAAAGGCTGGAAAACAATTTTCCAAGCAAATGGACTGAAGAAACAAGCTGGAGTAGCCATTTTAATATCGGATAAAATCGACTTCCAACCCAAAGTTATCAAAAAAGACAAGGAGGGACACTTCATACTCATCAAAGGTAAAATCCTCCAAGAGGAACTCTCAATTCTGAATATCTACGCACCAAATGCAAGGGCAGCCACATTCATTAGAGACACTTTAGTAAAGCTCAAAGCATACATTGCACCTCACACAATAATAGTGGGAGACTTCAACACACCACTTTCTTCAAAGGACAGATCGTGGAAACAGAAACTAAACAGGGACACAGTGAAACTAACAGAAGTTATGAAACAAATGGACCTGACAGATATCTACAGAACATTTTATCCTAAAACAAAAGGATATACCTTCTTCTCAGCACCTCACGGGACCTTCTCCAAAATTGACCATATAATTGGTCACAAAACAGGCCTCAATAGATACAAAAATATTGAAATTGTCCCATGTATCCTATCAGACCACCATGGCCTAAGACTGATCTTCAATAACAACATAAATAATGGAAAGCCAACATTCACGTGGAAACTGAATAACACTCTTCTCAATGATACCTTGGTCAAGGAAGGAATAAAGAAAGAAATTAAAGACTTTTTAGAGTTTAATGAAAATGAAGCCACAACGTACCCAAACCTATGGGACACAATGAAAGCATTTCTAAGAGGGAAACTCATAGCGCTGAGTGCCTCCAAGAAGAAACGGGAGACAGCACATACTAGCAGCTTGACAACACATCTAAAAGCCCTAGAAAAAAAGGAAGCAAATTCACCCAAGAGGAGTAGACGGCAGGAAATAATCAAACTCAGGGGTGAAATCAACCAAGTGGAAACAAGAAGAACTATTCAAAGAATTAACCAAACGAGGAGTTGGTTCTTTGAGAAAATCAACAAGATAGATAAACCCTTAGCTAGACTCACTAAAGGGCACAGGGACAAAATCCTAATTAACAAAATCAGAAATGAAAAGGGAGACATAACAACAGATCCTGAAGAAATCCAAAACACCATCAGATCCTTCTACAAAAGGCTATACTCAACAAAACTGGAAAACCTGGACGAAATGGACAAATTTCTGGACAGATACCAGGTACCAAAGTTGAATCAGGATCAAGTTGACCATCTAAACAGTCCCATATCACCTAAAGAAATAGAAGCAGTTATTAATAGTCTCCCAACCAAAAAAAGCCCAGGACCAGATGGGTTTAGTGCAGAGTTCTATTAGACCTTCAAAGAAGATCTAATTCCAATTCTGCACAAACTATTTCACAAAATAGAAGTAGAAGGTACTCTACCCAACTCATTTTATGAAGCCACTATTACTCTGATACCTAAACCACAGAAAGATCCAACAAAGATAGAGAACTTCAGACCAATTTCTCTTATGAATATCGATGCAAAAATCCTCAATAAAATTCTCGCTAACCGAATCCAAGAACACATTAAAGCAATCATCCATCCTGACCAAGTAGGTTTTATTCCAGGGATGCAGGGATGGTTTAATATACGAAAATCCATCAATGTAATCCATTATATAAACAAACTCAAAGACAAAAACCACATGATCATCTCGTTAGATGCAGAAAAAGCATTTGACAAGATCCAACACCCATTCATGATAAAAGTTTTGGAAAGATCAGGAATTCAAGGCCCATACCTAAACATGATAAAAGCAATCTACAGCAAACCAGTAGCCAACATCAAAGTAAATGGAGAGAAGCTGGAAGCAATCCCACTAAAATCAGGGACTAGACAAGGCTGCCCACTTTCTCCCTACCTTTTCAACATAGTACTTGAAGTATTAGCCAGAGCAATTCGACAACAAAAGGAGATCAAGGGGATACAAATTGGAAAAGAGGAAGTCAAAATATCACTTTTTGCAGATGATATGATAGTATATATAAGTGACCCTAAAAATTCTACCAGAGAACTCCTAAACCTGATAAACAGCTTCGGTGAAGTAGCTGGATATAAAATAAACTCAAACAAGTCAATGGCCTTTCTCTATACAAAGAATAAACAGGCTGAGAAAGAAATTAGGGAAACAACACCCTTTTCAATAGTCACAAATAATATAAAATATCTTGGCGTGACTCTAACTAAGGAGGTGAAAGATCTGTATGATAAAAACTTCAAATCTCTGAAGAAAGAAATTAAAGAAGATCTCAGAAGATGGAAAGATCTCCCATGCTCATGGATTGGCAGGATCAACATTGTAAAAATGGCTATCTTGCCAAAAGCAATCTACAGATTCAATGCAATCCCCATCAAAATTCCAACTCAATTCTTCAACGAATTGGAAGGAGCAATTTGCAAATTTGTCTGGAATAACAAAAAACCTAGAATAGCAAAAAGTCTTCTCAAGGATAAAAGAACTTCTGGCGGAATCACCATGCCAGACCTAAAGCTTTACTACAGAGCAATTGTGATAAAAACTGCATGGTACTGGTATAGAGACAGACAAGTAGACCAATGGAATAGAATTGAAGATCCAGAAATGAACCCACACACCTATGGTCACTTGATCTTCGACAAGGGAGCTAAAACCATCCAGTGGAAGAAAGACAGCATTTTCAACAATTGGTGCTGGCACAACTGGTTGTTATCGTGTAGAAGAATGCGAATCGATCCATACTTATCTCCTTGTGCTAAGGTCAAATCTAAGTGGATCAAGGAACTTCACATAAAACCAGAGACACTGAAACTTATAGAGGAGAAAGTGGGGAAAAGCCTTGAAGATATGGGCACAGGGGAAAAATTCCTGAACAGAACAACAATGGCTTGTGCTGTAAGATCGAGAATCGACAAATGGGACCTAATGAAACTCCAAAGTTTCTGCAAGGCAAAAGACACCGTCAATAAGACAAAAAGACCACCAACAGATTGGGAAAGGATCTTTACCTATCCTAAATCAGATAGGGGACTAATATCCAACATATATAAAGAACTCAAGAAGGTGGACTTCAGAAAATCAAATAACCCCATTAAAAAATGGGGCTCAGAACTGAACAAAGAATTCTCACCTGAGGAATACCGAATGGCAGAGAAGCACTTGAAAAATGTTCAACATCCTTAATCATCAGGGAAATGCAAATCAAAACAACCCTGAGATTCCACCTCACACCAGTCAGAATGGCTAAGATCAAAAATTCAGGTGACAGCAGATGCTGGCGAGGAAGTGGAGAAAGAGGAACACTCCTCCATTGTTGGTGGGAGTGCAGGCTTGTACAACCACTCTGGAAATCAGTCTGGCGGTTCCTCAGAAAACTGGACATAGTACTACTGGAGGATCCAGCAATACCTCTCCTGGGCATATATCCAGAAGATGCCCCAACTGGTAAGAAGGACACATGCTCCACTATGTTCATAGCAGCCTTATTTATAATAGCCAGAAGCTGGAAAGAACCTAGATGCCCCTCAACAGAGGAATGGATACAGAAAATGTGGTACATCTACACAATGGAGTACTACTCAGCTATTAAAAAGAATGAATTTATGAAATTCCTAGCCAAATGGATGGACCTGGAGGGCATCATCCTGAGTGAGGTAACACATTCACAAAGAAACTCACACAATATGTATTCACTGATAAGTGGATATTAGCCCCAAACCTAGGATACCCAAGATATAAGATATAATTTGCTAAACACATGAAACTCAAGGAGAATGAAGACTGAAGTGTGGACACTATGCCCCTCCTTAGATTTGGGAACAAAACACCCATGGAAGGAGTTACAGAGACGGAGTTTGGAGCTGAGATGAAAGGATGGACCATGTAGAGACTGCCATAGCCAGGGATCCACCCCATAATCAGCATCCAAACGCTGACACCATTGCATACACTAGCAAGATTTTATTGAAAGGACGCAGATGTAGCTGTCTCTTGTGAGACTATGCCGGGGCCCAGCAAACACAGAAGTGGATGCTCACAGTCAGCTAATGGATGGATCATAGGGCTCCCAATGGAGGAGCTAGAGAAAGTAGCCAAGGAGCTAAAGGGATCTGCAACCCTATAGGTGGAACAACATTATGAGCTAACCAGTACCCCGGAGCTCTTGACTCTAGCTGCATATATATCAAAAGATGGCCTAGTCGGCCATCACTGGAAAGAGAGACCCATTGGACTTGCAAACTTTATATGCCCCAGTACAGGGGAATACCAGGGCCAAAAAGGGGGAGTGGGTGGGCAGGGGAGTGGGGGTGGGTGGATATGGGGGACTTTTGGTATAGCATTGGAAATGTAAATGAGTTAAATACCTAATAAAAAATGGAAAAAAAAATAATAAATTTTAAAATAGCTTTCAAGGGGCTGGAGAGATGGCTCCGCAGTTAAGAACACTGACTGTTCTTCCAGAGGTCCTGAGTTCAATTCCCAGCAGTCACATGGTGGCTCACACTATCTGTAATGGAATCCAACGCCCTCTTCTGGTGTACAGCTATAGTGTACTCACATACATAAAATAAATAAATATTTTTAAAAAGTAGAAGATTTCAAAGATCAGTTCGAGCATATATAGAGTCAAGGGCGGTTGGTGGCATCAGGCAACAGTTGAGGCAAATGGCTTTGTGTTCTCATTGGAAACTTCTCTTCATCCCTTTCCCCTTCCTCTCTAGCAGATGTGCTTCCTTTTGTGGAGCAAGAGTGACCAGCAACAGGCTCCATTCAATCTCTGCAATGCTGCTATAGAGAAAAAGAGAGGAAGTCGTCTCCTACATATGTCTGAAAGTAGATCTGTTTGTCTATTCAAGGGACCCAGTCAGGGTCCACTCAGAGATCTGTTTAACTAGCAGAAAGGGCTCTATGCATGGGCCCTCTCAAGGTCATATGCTTGAAATGGAGACTGCCCATGTCAAAGGAGAAGGTTAAAGGAGGGTATGCCTGAGAGCAAATCAGAACAGAACAAAAACCCAGAGATTTGCCAACCAACCTGCCATTCTCAATTGTCACAGAGGACTCAAGTTCCATAGAGAGATTTCTCTGAATTTTTCACAAGACTTTATTCTTCACAGAAAAGAGATTATTCACTGAAATTCATGTGATTTAATATCCCTAAAAACCTTTATGTAAAAATAAATTAGAACTTGTGAGAGAAAGTATTTGTCAGACCACACATCCTGATTTAGAGCTCAGAAAATGTGGTCCTTGTCATAGGTAAAGACAGCAGGCCACGGGCAGCTGGGTGTCTGTCATCCTTCCACCTGCCCACCTACAGGGCTCCGCTTCTTGGCAGCCTGCTTGAGCACTCATGAATATATATTTAATAATGCAACAGTTATGTGATGCCAAGGAGACTTTGAAGTGACTAAATTTAAAATGAGTCTTAATACCTACAGCGAGAAAGGGAGCAGAAGGGAGTGAAGAACGCTCTGCGAGTTGAGAAGACACCTTACAAAAGAGCTAAAACCAAGTGTGTCGAGACTCTAATCCCTTTCCCTCTGTGCAGGGAGTCTGGTCCCAGGCTTTTAGAACTCCAGCTTAAGGAAGCAGAAAATGAAAAGGGCTGAACCACACCATTTCTGATCAGGCGTACAGCGTGCAGACTCAACGATGTTACTGTTGTAACCTGAAGAAAACTTTACTACTTACCTGGACAAGACCAACAGAAAACAGCCAATTGGACCCAAGGGACATTTGGCCACAGAATGAGAGGAAGAACTGATTAGGTTTCTACTGGGTGACATGTGGCATAATTTAAACATTATCATTAAATCAATTTGATGTCATTATTAAGTGACAGATTTAGGACTGGGGAGGTAACAAAGTAGGTAAAATACGGTGTAAGTGTGAAGATCTGGGTTCAAATCCTTAGAAACCACATAAATTTGGGCACAGAAGTTCCAGGCTGTAGTCCTACTCTTCCTAGGCAAGATGAGGGGGTGGAGGGAGACAAGTAAACCCACCAGACAGCGTGGCAAACACAGTGGTAAAGAACCAATCAGAAACCCTGTCTCAAACAAGCAATGGTTGACACTTCAGGCTGTCCTTTAATCTTCACATGCAACCACTCAATATGATCACACTCACATACATTTTACACACACACACACACACACACACACACACACACACACACTTCTCTTACTCATACATAGTGACTAATTTCAAAGATGCAAAATACGGCATCAGAAGGAATAATATGTTGGAGTGGTGCTAGACTAAGAAGTGGATGCCCATGTAGGTGCGTTTCAGTATAATGCTGGCTCTTGAAAATAGAAGAAAAAGAAAAAATGCAATGAAATTGAGAGCTCTTTGGCAAATCCAGATGGTTTCATGTGTGTGTGTGTGTGTGTGTGTGTTTGTGTGTGTGTGGTGGTGGTGGTGGTGGTGGTGGTGTCGGATTCTAATATTCTTTAGCAAAAGCATGATAAAAGTGGTACTCACAAAGACATCAAATGCAAACGGGCATGTAAGTGCTGGACAAAAGGAAATTCTACTGAGTCAATTAGTTTTACCCCCATCAAGGTCCGAAGAAGCATCTTCTTGAGATGTAGTTGGGAGCATGCCCAGTGTGACAGTTGCCCCTGAAACAGTGAGAGTCAAGTGAGCTCTGTGGAACAGATACTTAAGACAGTAATGTGGAATGAGGAAATAATCCATGCAGAAAATGAGAGCCACTCCCAGTAACAGGGAAAACCAAAAGACAGCAGCCAGAGGAAACAAAGTTAAGAGAGAGTTTAAAAAGCAAAGTTGTAAAAAAAAAAAAAAACTGTTAAAATGATGATGCAAAGTCAACGTAGGCAAGCCCTGTAAACGCATCCCTTAGGCTCGGTGTTCAGGGCTCACATACTTAAAGTTACACAAAGCTGCATTCATGAATGTCTGCTTTCACAAACATCTCTGCAGATATTTATACTCCGTGGCTACTGGAGAGCCTGTTGATAGGTTAGCCTTTAGGATTCTTGGCTTCCCTCATTCATTCCACAAATAATGGAAGTGATGCTACTACTAGATAGTAACACATAGTGCCTACTATGTGCCACTCACTGCTCCAAGTGCTTTGCATGAGTAAGTCATTTAATTAGTTTAGATGTGAGCCCTAGGTCAGGGACTGGCCACTTGTCCTTCACACTGCAACCTGAGCTCCTCCCACAGCTTTAGATACCAGTAGGTGCTCAATAAATCTATTTTTTTGAAGTATATGTGTGTCTGGTGTGTTTTGCACTGAAAGTTCCAGAAGTTTATGTTAACCTGATTATCACTCAAAACAGCAACAGCCATTACTAGCTGGGTTTTCTAGATAGTCACTCTGTGAATGTCAGGCCAGCAGTGGAGGCTTGATGTTTTCTTCAGTGACGCTGGATTGCTGGGCTGTGATCACATGAATGTGGCAAGACTACAAAACATGCAATGACCTACGACTTTTTGGACAGAAACTGATGATGACATGAATAACCCAATGGGGACAGCAGCCAAATTCATATTCATTCTCAGTCCTATTTATGAAGTGCAGCACGTGATGCAAAGGCACTTAAATGCTTCACAGGTGAGTGTGAAAAAAATCAGAAAAGAGTTCATGTCTTCCTTCATGTTGCTGCCAGTATCTGTGAGGGGAAAGAAGCGTTAATTAACGTTACCTAAGATGAAGGATTGATGCTGCTGAAGGTTGAAGGTTGAGGGATGAGTTCTTCCTACTAGAATAATCTAGGACCAACAGAGGCACTGGGTTGGAGAGATGGGTCCCATTTCTCAAGATTCAGCAAGCACTGGAATTCCCCATAGTTCAATGACTCCCTATCAACCAGCAGAAATAAGGAAGGTAAGCAAAGCTCACGCCCATTGCATTAAAAAGATTCAGGCATGGCAATAATTCTGCAATTGGAATTGAGAGTAGTGATAATGATACCTTTGAAAGTATCATTTGAAAATGAGGAATTCTAGAAAGAATCTACATCTCTAATAGCATGGATAGACAAGCCATGAAAGATTCATACAATCAAATGTTTTTCATAAGTAAGAAATGATATACAGAGATATTAAAAACATTGTTAAAGGAAAACAACACACTGTAAAACGTGCATGTGCTTAGCTTTTCCCTAGGAACTGTGCCCTTTCATCTTCTCTCTTGCTAACACATCAATCACCCCTCAGGTGAGGGGTTATCTCTGTGGGTAAAAACTCTTGATCATTTTAGATTTTATTTCTCTTTTCCTTATCTTTAGGTTTTTGGTATTTTTCCTGATGGATACATCTTAGAAGTATTCCTAGAAGAAAAACTAGGATGAATCATATAATGAGCTAGTGTGAGGTGGGGAGAGACAAGGCCAGTGTGCTGGGCACAGAAACTTCATTTTGAGCCCTGGAGTCACCATCAAAATGGCTCCACAGAACTAGAGCAGTTCAAGCCTGGGTCTTAATAGCCTTGGATATCAGGTTCTTTAAACTGCCTTGCAATCTGAAACCAACCTATGTCTATGTCACAGTACTGCTCAGACCACCACCTTCTAAAACTAAGCAGCTGTAATCCGAAAAGAACACTGCTCCTTCTGATAAGTGGGGTCCCAGATGATATACTAGTCTGATCTATCAATTTTATGAATGGTTGGCACTGTTTTACTCTGATATATTTGTGTGTACATGTAACACACCTCCCTATAATGCACATACAAGCTAATAGCTGACTGTCATGTATTAATATTTTTGGTAGTTTTTGACATCTAGACACCTTTTCAACTACATCAGCTGCCTATATTACACAAAGTAAATGTGTACATTAGTATAACATCTTTAAGTAAAACCAAGATGTTGCTGTTTGAGAATTTCTGTGTGTGTTCACTCTACCTCAATGTAGAAACAGTACGTTCACAAGTTGTCCCTCAGCTGATCCCCTGTTCCTGACTCAGCAGGGGACTGGCAAAGACTCAACTAAAACTCATTTGGCGCAGCTAAAGACTTAACCAAGGGTGGTATGCTGAGGCATGAACAGGGTTCAAAGGGCTCAAAAGGACAAGAAGGCATGCAAGCACAAAGTAAGTTACAAAGTGGTTATTAGGTCTAGAGCTAATGGGGTCAGGACTAAAGATAATATTCCTGAACCCAAGAAGAGGTGACACCCAGGAGAACGGTCACTTCATGAAGGCTGTGACTCTGAAGTCACAGGCAATCCAAAGTAAAGTCCAAGAGCACAGAAGCAGCTAGCTGATGGATCTCTCTTTCCGTCCTCCAGCTTCTCCTGTTTGAAGCCAGTTAAGAAGCACCTAGGAGGTACTCTAGAGGGATGCACAGTCCCAGGAGCAGGAAGAAGGGGTGGTGAACAGAGAATGGACAGCAGGAGTAGAGAAGAATGAAAAGATGGGCCCATTCAGCCTATTCACATGCCGATCCCTTCCAAGTGACTGCTGTGTCCCAAGCGCTTAAGCAGAGATGTGTTTGACTCAACAAGCCCTGCTTGGGGGGTTGTAAGAACGGTCAAGCACAGCCCGAGAGGCAGCTTCCCTTTTGGAGAATATTTTTCTATTTACAGCATTTCAATAGTGGCAGCTCTGTGCAGATTAGACTACCGGTGAGGTTGGCTGTCTTGTGTCTGCTCACTGTTCTGCATAATGGAGCACTCTGAAAACCCTGACTTCCAGAAGGGTATTATTTCTTGTAATTAAACCTGGAGTAAAAACACAGTTGAATTTAAGAATTTTATATAAGAAAGTTTTCTAGGTTCTTTGTTGCTCCAAAAAGAAAAGCACAAATAAGATACAACACAGGAGAGGTGACAGGAGGCAGGAACAAAAACAAATAGCATAATGAGCTCTTCAAAAGGCAAGTCACACACTGCTTCCTCAAGCCTTACTTGAAAGATGGTGGCAATCATGCAGTCTATTGGAGAGTGCGAATTATTTCTGGGACTCGGGGTATGGACAAAGGCAATGGATTACCAAAGACAGAACAAGTGGGGGTCAGGAATTACAGAACATGTTTGGTAGTTCTTAATGTCCTAACCCAGCCAGTCATGGAGTCTAAGTTAAGTTCATATGTACTTCCCTCTTCCCTTCTCTGGCTACACCGGAGGTCGTTTTCTTTCTAAGAGCTGTTGCTCTCCTTAGAGGTCAAACAGAGGATTCTAAATAGCACTAGTATGTTCTTCAGCACACAGCAGACTAGCTCCTTTAGTGCCTTGAATTGGTTAGTATTTCCAACCAAATGCATAAGGCTTAGAGACTGGATGTTTCTTTTCTGGTTCAGATCCTGCTGCTGTGTAAAATTTGAGTAAAACCATGTCAGGACCTCAATGTCCTCATCTGTAACATGGGAGTCATGGGAAGATAGGAAATAAGACAGAGAGGGTTTTAGGAAGTCATTGACTGTAAAGTCAGGTGGATACTGCGCCTGTATGTATCATGTAGTATGCATTAGCTCCTCCGCATTCCCTCAGACCTCTTGTCAGCAATCTAAGGGGCAGAGGAAGGAGGGACAGCTCCCTGCCGTTCCATTCAGCTGTTTGAGGAGTTCCCCTGAGATGTTTAGTGACCTTGACCCAGACTAAACATAGAGGAGACTCCCAGGACTATCCTGGTGACAAAGCAAAGATTCGGTTTAATGAAGACATTTTAATACTGGCTTAAGCATAAGGGTCAAGGAAAAGGGTTGGCACTCAGTGTGCAAGAGACACAGCAGAGTGTGGGTGTGGGCTTTACAAACAAGAGTCAAAAAAAGTAAGACATACCCAAGTGTGGGTGCAGGCTGATTGTTTTTTAACACTAGTCATAGATAGTATGTGGGTGAGGGTTGATGTTATTATCTTTAAAGGTTGCTAAGAAACCTAAATGAGATCTTAGGTTGGCTCCTGAGAGGCACATGACAAGACTATAACTGATAAGACTCCCAAGATGCAGAAAGGCAGGATATCATCATTATAAGCAATATTAATATTGATGTTTATAATTCATAGGTATGTGTGTGTTGCAGGGAGACAAGGCACTCCCCAACATCATGTGCCTTTAAATCTTGAACTTGGTTCACTATTGCTCTAACATAAGGTGAGTGTATGTGGAAGGAGCATGAACTCTGTGCTGGTAGCCATAACTGTTTGTTACCACTTGTGTTGAAATGTGCTTCTCAGCTGGTGTGAAACTTCACCCAGACTCTCAGGTGAGAGTCTCTCAGTTTCATGCCACTGTAGCTGTCTGTTCTCCGTATCCTTTCCCACTCCATGACTCCTAACAGAAAGGCACAAATCAAATTCTCTCAAAATTGGGAAAGTCCTATTTTAAACTTATAGCTCTTGTAACTTTCTCTGAGACTTTCAGAACAGTTGCATGTCCTTGAGTTGCTAATGGTAGTGGCATTGCTAATCCCAGGCATAATCCCTGTGCAGTTGTGATGATCTATAAACAAAGCAACAGCTTGGTGAGGAGAAATGCCAGCAGATATTTCAGAAGCATCTGAGTTTAAAAAAACCACTTTTACACTGTGAGTAAATATGTCTTATTAATCTGCTTTTAAAGTGATATATTTAATATTTGGTTTCTCGTGACATGAAAAGAAACTACAGCATGATGATATTAAGAATCCCCTAGTGGGCTCTGCTCCTCTCTGTTCCAGAGACAGCCTAGTCCTGTAGACAAAATGGTGAAGGTCGGTGTGAACAGATTTGGCTGTATTGGGCGCTTGGTTATCAGGGCTGCCGTCTGCTCTCCACATGACAGAGTGGAGATTGTTGCCATCAACGACCTCTTCATTGACCTCAACTACATGGTCTACATGTTCCAATATGACTTGACCCATGGCAAATTCAACGGCACAGTCATGGCCGAGAATGGGAAGCTTGTCATCAACGGGAAGCCCATCACCATCTCCTAGGAGCAAGACCCCACTAACATCAAATGGGGTGATGCTGGTGCTGAGTATGTCGTGGAGTCTACTGGAGTCTTCACCACCATGGAGAAGGCCACAGCCCACTTGAAGGGTGCAGCCAGAAGGGTTTTCATCTCCTCCCCTTCTGCTGATACCCCCATGTTTGTGATAGGTGTGAACCAAGAGAAATATGACAACTCACTCAAGATTGTCAGCAATGCATCCTGCACCACCAACTGCTTAACCCTCCTGGCCAAGGTTGTCCATGACAAGTTTGGCATCGTGGAAGGGCTCATGACCACGATTCATGCCATCACTGCCATTCAGAAGACTGTGGATGGCCCCTCTGGAAAGCTGAGGCATGATGTCTGCCCAGAACATCATTCCTGCATTTACTGGTGCTGCCAAGGCTGTGGGCAAGGTCATCCTAGAGCTGAACGGGAAGTTCACTGGCATGGCCTTCCATGTTCCTACCCACAATGTGTTCATTGTGAATCTGACATGTCACCTGGAGAAACCTGCCAAGTATGAAGACATTAAGAAGGTGGTAAAGCAGGCATCTGAGGGCCCACTGAAGGGCATCCTGGGCTATACTGAGGACAAGGTTGTCTCCTGTGACTTCAACAGCAATTCCCATTCTTCCACCTTTGATGCTGGGGTTGGCATTGCTCTCCATGACAACTTTGTGAAGCTCATTTCCTGGTATGACAATGAATACAGCTACAGCAACAGGGTGGTGGACCTCATGGCCTACATGGCCTCCAACGAGTAAGAAACCCTAGACCACCCACCCCAGCAAGGACACTGAGAGCAAGAGAGAGGCCTTCAGTTGTTGAGGAGTTCCTATCACAATTTGGCCCCCAACGCTGAGCATCTCCCTCACAATTCCATTCCAGACCTCCATAACAGGAGGAGCCTAGGGAGCCCTCTCTACTCTCTTGAATACCATCAATAAAGTTTGCTGCACCCCCCCCCCCAAAGAATCCCCTAGTGGAAGATTTTTCTTTGACTTACCTTTCCAAAGAACTTCTGAGATGATGAAGATATTTTTATTCTTGTACCACATCTAACTATTGATCATTTGAAATGTGGCTAATCCAACTGAGGAATTAAATTTCAAGTTTCAATTTATTTTAACTGATTTGAATGTAAATTAATTTTGGACAGCACACTCTAAGGGCATCAGCATTGTACCCATGAGGAACAGAAAATCCAGACCACTTTCTAGAATGAGATTTTAAAAACTATTTTATTTGATAACTCCATACATTTATGTGAAGAATTTCAGACATTTTCATCCCTCATTACCTTCCCTCATCCCACCTCGCTCCTGCTGAAACCTTTCTTCTTCCCAGCAAGCTTCCCTCTGTCTTAGTTACTGCTCTATTGCTGTGAAGACACCAAATCCAAGACAGCTTATAAAAGAAAACACTTAATTAGGGGCTGGATACATTTTCATAGGGTTAGTCTATGATCATCATGTCAGGCAACCTAGCAGCAGGCAGACAGTCTTGGTGCTGGGGCCGTAGTTAAGAGCTTATATCTGATTCACAGAGAGGGAGAGGGAGAGGGAGAGGGAGAGGGAGAGGGAGAGGGAGAGGGAGAGGGAGAGGGAGAGGGAGAGGGAGAGGGAGAGGGAGAGGGAGAGGGAGAGGGAGAGGGAGAGGGAGAGGGAGAGGGAGAGGGAGAGGGAGAGGGAGAGAGACAGACAGACAGACAGACAGACAGACAGACAGACACAGACACAGATACAGATACAGAGAAACAGAAAGAAACAGAGACACACAGAGAGAGACAGGGTCTGGCATGGGATTTTGAAATCTCAAAACCTACCCAACAAAACCATACCTCTGCATCGTTCAAACAGTCCCAGAAGAGGTGAACCAAACACAAATATGTGAGTGTATGGGGAACATTCTTATTTACACCACCACATTCTACTCTCTGGCCTCCTTAGGCTTGGCCATATCACAATGCAAATTTCATTCAGTCCAACTTCAAAAGTCCCCATAGTCCTTCACAGTCACAACATTGTTTAAAAGTCCAGAGTCTCTTCTGAGACTCAAGGCAATCTCTTAACTGTAACCCACTATAATATCAAAACCAAATCATATACTTCAAATATACAACAGAACAAAATATACATAACTATCCTGAGAGGGGTGCATAGTGAGGAAGTACCAAACCAAAGCAAAACTGAAATCTAGCAGGGAAAACTCCACATCCTAACTTAGCTGGATCTGTGGATCTCTCATTCCTTCCAGCTTTGTTGGTTACAGCACACTTCTCTCTCTTGTGCTGGTTACACACACTGATTGCATCTCTCCTCGGAAGATATCTCATGACTCTTGCATGTCCAGCATCTTGGGGTCTCCAAAACAATGCAGGCTTCAACATCACAACTTTACGTAATGGCCTCTCCAGACCTCCGTGCAGGGACTCCATTGCCACATGTCTGGCCTCTGCAGCTTTCCTTAAATGTAGAGAAATGTTCCACAACCCCTTTATTCCAGTATCATTGACTTCAAACTAGAGTTTACTTGAGCTGGAGTCTGACCCCTTTCCTGACTTACATAAGCTTTAACTTGTTAGAAGTTTCTTTTGTTTAATTGACTCGGTGGGGTCTTACCCTGAGGGTACCACTCCCTTTAGTCTATTTTGAATCAGGCCTTTTAAAAAAATCTTTTTACTCCCTTGAGTAAGAGAGTTGGATCCAAGGATATATTTCTTGGTTCTCTTCTTCTCTTTGAAGTGCACATTTTGTGTTTCTCTCTGCCTAGCTTGGACATTTTCATTGTAGATCTGCATATAAGAGAGATCACTAATAGCTACATGATAGAATCGACTTTAGGCAGTCTTGACATCTTCTCTGCTAATGTCTTTAGTCCAAAACCCATTGACTTAGTCTCTAACAGACCTTTTGGACACAAGCAGAAAGCAGCCACATTCTTTGCCAAAATATCACAAAAGTGGTCTGTGAAACCTCTTAAGCTGGACTGCCATGGTCCTTGTTGCTCTCCACATCACTCTTCCAAGCTTCAACTAGAACTGCTCACTAAGTTCCACTTACAAAGTTCATCCACTTTTCTAGTCCAAAGTCCCAAAAAGTCTTCCGTATTCCTTCCCCAAATGGCAGTCAGGCCTGTCACAGTGGTATACCAGTCCCTGTTTCAAATTTCAATTTTTGTCACTAGTTTATTGCTATGAAAGAATTTAATTGGGAGCTTACTTACAGATTCAGAGGTTTAGTACATTATCATCATAGTGGGGAGCACGGTGACAACCAGGCTGGAGCTATAACTGAGAGCAGTATTCTGATCCATTGGAGGTGGGAGGGAAGCAAGCCTAGGTCTGGTGTGGGCTTTTCAAACCTCAAAATCCACCCACAGTGACACACTTCTTTCAACAAGATTACACGTTTTAATTCTTCCTAAAAAGTTCCATCAACTGAGAACCAAACTTTGAAATACAGGAGTCTTCAGAGACAATTCTTATTCAAATTACCACAATTTCCTACTTTTATGATTTTTTTTTCAATTAACAAATATAAATTTTAGTGACCCACTGAGTTTAGTTAGTTTGATTGCATGAACATTGGTAATGAGAGGGTTATTCATTTTATATGCATAAAAAACTTATTGGTGGCCCCATCACTGAATAAAATTAGACCCCTTCCTCCTAGCAAGCATTAACTGCTAATAGTCTCTCACGTGTAGGGCTTTATAACAACCTCCCCCACCCATGATGAGTTCTTCACAGGGCTACTCTTGTACAGATTTTGTGCCAGTAAGCATGGCTACAGTGATATAGCTACAGTAATGTAGCACATTCATGTGTAGAGTAATTATAGTATATCAGGAAGACATCTTTTTGAAGCACACCTCCCAATCTTCTGGCACTTTGGTCCTTCGGTCCTATCTTCTGCCTTGTTTCCTGAGGCATGTAGGGAATGAAATAGACATCCAACTTAGGGCAGAACATGCAACTGTCATTTATTTTTAGCACATTGACCTGTGCTATACTGAGCACCATGGTCTGCATTGACCACTGACCACTGCAATAATAAGCCTTCTCTGATGAAGGCTGAGCAGCACTAATTTCTAGACATATTTAGGAGGAAGTTTGACAACATGTTCATGTAGCAGTTCACTAACAGTAATTAATAAGTTCTGTCCTAGGACCTATGACCTCCCCAGCCATAGGCTCCTGACCAGGTCTGTAGTACCAAGTATGAATTGGTGGTTGGTTACTCCATAATATTCATGGCACCATTCACCAGTGGACGCATCTTGCCTTGAAGGTTAATATTGCAGCTTCTAGGGTTTACAGTTCCAAAAGATGACTTTTCTAGCCCAATAGCCTGCATCATACCTCCTAACGCTATGTGTGAGAGTCAGCAGAGCTTGATACCAACTTAATTTCTCTATGTCCTGTAGTCAAACCCTGTGGTGTCTTCAGGAATAGGAATTTGCAAGTTAGTTCTGGTGAGCAATCAAGAGCAATGATGATAGCCTACATTGTTTTGGGGAGAGTTTTCAAGAGTGAAACTATTTACGTTTGATGGTATCCTGAGCATTGGAGAATGTAGAAGTATTCCTGGCCAATTATCAAGCCCTTTCTCCTAGTTGAATCAATATTTTCAGACATTGCCATTTATTGCCCTAGGCTCATAATTACTGCTCTTTGTTCTTTAAAATATTTTTCTAATTATTAGCCAGAAACTAGGTTCCTTACCAAGTACATCCATTAAATGAAATTATTAAGAATTTATTGTCAGCAACCAAGTCAGGTAGATGCACGAAAGGGCAAATTCTACATTAATATATCGTCAAAGTGCCCATTATTTTAGTTTGCACTAAATAATCTAAATAATTATTCTTTTCTCCTTTTCCATCTCCTCTTCCTCTTCTCCCTCCTCTTTTTTCTTCTTCAAGTTATGTATGACTGAACGTGTTCCTGCCTGATGTGTCTTGCTTTTGAACATCTGTTCCAGGCCCTGATATAAGCATGCTCTATGCCCCTAGACATACAGCATGCTCACCACATTCACTTCCTAACCCACTACTCTAAACTAAGAATATTCAGTAATATATATCATATCTTAAACTGAGCATGCTCAGGAATGCAGAACAAGTTCCCAATGTACTTTCTAATATGAACCTGTCTTACCTCCAGATTAAAATCTCCACACTTCTTTTGTCCTAGGAGAGGATTGCTTTGGATCTAACTCCTGAGCTCTCCTAACCTGCTGTAGATAAGAAATCTTTCTCTACTCTTTATATTCAGATTGTAATTATTGGCTCTGAGCACACTAAAAGGAGATCCCTTGTTATTGGCTATATTATCCATGTTTTTGGATACTGTGGCTTCTTTGCCAGTTTTTGTGATGACATTGATGAGGTCACTGAGGGTTGCAGGAATGAGTTCTTTTTCTCTGCAGGTTTCAAGAATTAAAAAATGCAGGGAAAAGCAAGGTGTCAGCACTCAACATTTTATGGAACATTTTAAAACTCAAATTTTATGGAAAGCAAAACCAAACAAATACTTACATATACACTCAATGAGAGAGAGAGAGAGAGAGAGAGAGAGAGAGAGAGAGAGAGAGAAAACAAAGCACTCTAAGACAGACTTCCACAGTGAGAGGGAATATAAACTGCAAAGCTAAAGTTTGTCTAGCAAAGCCAGACTTGTTTTTATCTTTGGTGATGAGAATAAATTGCCTTTCTCTAGAACTGGTGGGAACTGGTGTTTTGGACAATCACAGGGGACTAAATACAAACAAAAAGGGGTGTTGGGGAGGCTTCTCATAAGGGCTAGAAATGATACAGTATGGGTCTTGCGTAGGCTCATTTCTCTGCCAGTTAAGGAATTAAAAAGCAGGAACAATCAAAGCAGGAACAAACAAAGTGAAACAGGTAGCAGCAGAGAGATCTTATGCACAGCAGACAGAGTTGGCAATTAAGAAAGGTGTTTGCCAGGGATGGGAAAACACATAATACACACACACACACACACACACACACACACACACACACACACACACAGCAGATACACAGAGAAAAAGACCTGCAGAGAAGCAGAGGGAAGGACTCAGGAAACCAAACCATCCAGTCTCTTCTGAAGGACTGGGGATTTTTAAGCCTCTGAAGAGTTTTTCCTCTTCTAATTTAAGGCTGACCAGTCTGAAGAAAGCTATGATCATGATCAGCCTAAAACTTCTGTGTGACATGTCTAAGCAGACCTTGAACTTGTTGAACCAGCTGAGAGAATCAGAGTGAGAGGAAGAAATACATCAGTTGGGCCCCTGATGGGAGACAAAGGCCTACCAAGTCTCTGCCAGCCTTTTGTCTCCAGTCAGGAGAATGAGCAAGAAGCCACCATCTTGGTGATTCATCACCTTTATAATGAGGTAACCATGGTCCCTGTCTCTATCTGTCTGATAGAGTCTGTTGAATTTTTAGTTTCCCAGTTCCCACCACAGGGGTCCTCCTTGTGGGAGGTTCAAAAGTCACTTCAAACAGTACCCTCAGTGAAAAAGCCTACCAAGCCTTTGTTTGGATGAGGGAGAAGCGTAGAGTTGGCCATCTCAGATGTGTAAGTGAAGGAAACGCTAAACTACCTGCTGCCGGCTTCCTGTCTCTCCTGGGGCAGTCTGACTCCCGGGCCCTGATCTGAAGTTGTTGTAACTCTGGCAAATTATGTGCTACAGAAGTGGAACTAAATGAGTCTATTAAAAATGTGAGATCTCAAATGAGAGAAATGGGGTTCATTTCCCAGTATTGTCAAAACTAGCTGTGTGAGAGTTGGCAAGTTGATTGGTGCTGTTTCTCAGTGTTCTCACTTATAGATAACAGGGATGATTGCAGTAAACAGAGATGTTTGGGATTAAATGCACTAACATCCACAAAATGCTTCCCTTTTATTAGCAACAACAATACCAATAGTAACAACATGCTAATTTTAACTACCATAGTTCCTATTAAATATAGTTTTGTTGATAATTGTATTTGATAAGTAAAATATGGTGATGCCAACATAGATTATAGATATATCTTGTGTCCAAGGCAGGCTTCGTGAGTAAGAAAAGAGAAATGTATACAGAGAAATATTCTTACACAAATAATCTCATGCCTTTACCATGTGTCTTGGAGCTCCATGCATGTTGTGCTGTCCAGTTTAATGACTACTTGACACAGACTTTAGTCATTTTACAAGAGGGAATCTCAATTAAGAAAATAATTCCCCCTTCCAGCCGGTCCACTGCAGCACTGTGGTCCCTGGCCCGGGGGAGTCTGTGGACACCCGCAAGGACCCACACAGGATCCGCCACGGGATCCTAAGACCTATGGTGAGTGGAGCACAGTGCCTGCTCCAATCCAATCGTGCAGGACCTGAGACTGCAGTAATTAAGGAAGCAGGTAACCCGGCCTGATACGGGGCTCAAGTCCCTTCCGGCCGGCCCACTGCAGCACCGTGGTCCCTGGCCTGGGGGAGTCTGCGGACACCCGCAAGGACTCACACAGGATCCGCCACGGGATCCTAAGTCCTCTGGTGAGTGGAACACAACTTCTGCCAGGAGGCAGGTTCAAACACCAGATATCTGGGCACCATCCCTGCAAGAGGAGAGCTTGCATGCAGAAAGTACTCTGACCACTGAAACTAAGAATAGAGCTAGTCTCCCAGGTCTGCTGATAGAGGCTAACATAATCACCTGAGGAACAAGCTCTAACCAGAGACAACTATAAAAACTAGCTCCAGAGAATACAAGATGGCAAAAGGCAAACATAAGAATCCTACTAACAGAAATCAAGACCGCTCACCATCATCAGAACGCAGCACTCCCATGCCACCTAGTCCTGGGCACCCCAACACAACCGAAAAGCTAGACCCGGATTTAAAAGCATATCTCATGATGATGGTAGAGGACATCAAGAAGAACTTTAATAACTCACTTAAAGAAATACAGGAGAACACTGCTAAAGAGTTACAAGTCCTTAAGGAAAAACAGGAAAACACAACCAAACAGGTAGAAGTCCTTATAGAAAAACAGGAAAACACATCCAAACAGGTGATGGAAATGAACAAAACCATACTAGACCTAAAAAGGGAAGTAGACACAATAAAAAAAACCCAAAGAGAGGCAACGCTGGAGATAGAAACCCTAGGAAAGAAATCTGGAAACAGACTCGAGCATCAGCAACAGAATACAAGAGATGGAAGAGAGAATCTCAGGTGCAGAAGATTCCATAGAGAACATCGGCACAACAATCAAAGACAATACAAAACGCAAAAAGATCCTAACTCAAAACATCCAGGAAATCCAGGACACAATGAGAAGACCAAACCTACGGATAATAGGAGTTGATAAGAATGAAGACTTTCAACTTAAAGGGCCAGCAAATGTCTTCAACAAAATTATAGAAGAAAACTTCCCAAACCTAAAGAATGACATGCCCATGAACATACAAGAAGCGTACAGAACTCCAAATAGACTGGACCAGAAAAGAAATTTGTCCCGACACATAATAATCAGAACAACAAATGCACTAAATAAAGAGAGAATATTAAAAGCAGTAAGGGAGAAAGGTCAAGTAACATATACAGGAAGGCCTATCAGAATTACACCAGACTTTTAACCAGAGACTATGAAAGCCAGAAGAGCCTGGACAGATGTTATATAGACACTAAGAGAACACAAATGCCAGCCCAGGCTACTATACCCGGCCAAACACTTCAATTACCATAGATGGAGAAACCAAAGTATTCCACGACAAAACCAAATTCACACATTATCTTTCCTCGAATCAAGCCCTTCAAAGGATAATAACAGAAAAGAAGCAATACAAGGAAGGAAATCACACCCTAGAACAAGCAAGAAAGTAATCCCTCAACAAACCAAAAAGAAGACAGCCACAAGAACAGAATGCCAACTCTAACAACAAAAATAAAAGGAAGCAACAATTACTTTTCCTTAATATCTCTTAATATCAATGGACTCAATTCCCCAATAAAAAGACATAGACTAACAGACTGGCTACACAAACAGGACCCAACATTCTTCTGCTTACAGGAAACCCATCTCAGGGAAAAAGACAGACACTACCTCAGAGTGAAAGGCTGGAAAACAATTTTCCAAGCAAATGGTCTGAAGAAATAAGCTGGAGTAGCCATTCTAATATTGGATAAAATCGACTTCCAACCCAAAGTTATCAAAAAAGACAAGGAGGGACACTTCATACTCATCAAAGGTAAAATCCTCCAAGAGGAACTCCCAATTCTGAATATCTACGCTCCAAATGCAAGGGCAGCCACATTCATTAAAGACACTTTAGTAAAGCACAAAGTACACATTGCACCTCACACAATAATAGTGGGAGACTTCAACACACCACTTTCATCAATGGACAGATTGTGGAAACAGAAATTAAACAGGGACACAGTGAAACTAACAGAAGTTATGAAACAAATGGATCTGACAGATATCTACAGAACATTTTATCCTAAAACAAAAGGATATACCTTCTTCTCAGCACCTCACAGGACCTTCTCCAAAATTGACCATATAATTGGTCACAAAACAGGCCTCAATAGATACAAAAATATTGAAATTGTCCCATGTATCCTATCAGACCACCATGGCCTAGGGCTGATCTTCAATAACAACATAAATAATGGAAAGCCAACATTCACGTGGAAACTGAACAACACTCTTCTCAATGATACCTTTGTCAAGGAAGAAATAAAGAAAGAAATTAAAGACTTTTTAGAGTTTAATGAAAATGAAGCCACAACATACCCAAACCTATGGGACACAATGAAAGCATTTCTAAGAGGGAAACTCATAGCTCTGAGTGCCTCCAAGAAGAAACGGGAGAGAGCACATAGTAGCAGCTTGACAACAGATCTAAAAGCTCTAGAAAAAACGGAAGCAAATTCACCCATGAGGAGTAGATGGCAGGAAATAATCAAACTCAGGGGTGAAATCAACCAAGTGGAAACAAGAAGAACTATTCAAAGAATTAACCAAACGAGGACTTGGTTCTTTGAGAAAATCAACAAGATAGATAAACCCTTAGCTAGACTCACTAGAGGGCACAGGGACAACATCCTAATTAACAAAATCAGAAATGAAATGGGAGACATAACAACAGATCCTGAAGAAATCCAAAACACCATCATATTCTTCTACAAAGGGCTATACTCAACAAAACTGGAAAACCTGGACGAAATGGACAAATTTCTAGACAGATACCAGGTACCAAAGTTAAATCAGCATCAAGTTCATGATCTAAACAGTCCCATATCCCCTAAAGAAATACAAGCAGTCATTAATAGTCTCCCAGCCAAAAAAAGCCCAGGACCAGACGGGTTTAGTGCAGAGTTCTATCAGACCTTGAAAGAAGATCTAATCCCAGTTCTGCACAAACTATTCCACAAAATAGAAGTAGAGGGAACTCTACCCAACTCATTCTATGAAGCCACAATTACTCTGATACCTAAACCACAGAAAGATCCAACAAAGATAGAGAACTTCAGACCAATTTCCCTTATGAATATCGATGCAAAAATCCTCAATAAAATTCTCGCTAACCGAATCCAAGAACACATTAAAGCAATCATCCATCCTGACCAAGTAGGTTTTATTCCAGGGATGCAGGGATGGTTTAATATACGAAAATCCATCAATGTAATCCATTATATAAGCAAACTCAAAGACAAAAACCACATGATCATCTCGTTAGATGTGGAAAAAGCATTCAACAAGGTCCAACACCCATTCATGATAAAAGTCTTGGAAAGCTCAGGAATTCAAGGCCCATACCTAAACATGATAAAAGCAATCTACAGCAAACCAGTAGCCAACATCAAAGTAAATGGTGAGAAGCTGGAAGCAATCCCACTAAAATTAGGGACTAGACAAGGCTGCCCACTTTCTCCCTACCTCTTCAACATAGTACTTGAAGTCCTAGCCAGAGCAATTCGACAACAAAAGGAGATCAAGGGGATACAAATTGGAAAAGATGAAGTCAAAATATCACTTTTTGCAGATGATATGATAGAATATATATAAGGGACCCTGAAAATTTCACCAGAGAACTGGTAAACCTGATAAACAGCTTCGATGAAGTAGCTGGATATAAAATTAACTCAAACAAGTCAATGGCCTTTCTCTACAGAAAGAATAAACAGGCTGAGAAAGAAATTAGGGAAACAACACCCTTCTCAATAGTCACAAATAATATAAAATACCTTGGCGTGACTCTATCTAAGGAAGTGAAAGATATGTATGATAAAAACTTCAAGTCCCTGAAGAAAGAAATTAAAGAAGATCTCAGAAGATGGAAAGATCTCCCATGTTCATGGATTGGCAGGATCAACATTGTAAAAATGGCTATCTTGCCAAAAGCAATCTACAGATTCAATGCAATCCCCATCAAAATTCCAACTCAATTCTTCAACGAATTAGAAAGAGCAATCTGCAAATTCATCTGGAATAACAAAAAACCTAGGGTAGCAAAAGCTCTTCTCAAGGATAAAAGTACCTCTGGTGGAATCACCATGCCTGACCTAAAGCTTTATTACAGAGCAGTTGTTATAAAAACTGCATGGTACTGGTATAGTGACAGACAAGTAGACCAATGGAATAGAATTGAAGACCCAGAAATGAACCCACACACCTATGTTCACTTGATCTTGGACAAGGGAGCTAAAACCATCCAGTGGAAGAAAGACAGCATTTTCAACAATTGGTGCTGGCACAACTGGTTGTTATCATGTAGAAGAATGCGAATCTACCCATTCCTCTCTCCTTGTACTAAGGTCAAATCTAAGTGGATCAAGGAACTTCACATAAAACCAGAGACACTGAAACTTACAGAGGAGAAGGTGGGGAAAAGTCTCGAAGATATGGGCACAGGGAAAAAATTCCTGAATAGAACAGCAATGGCTTGTGCTGTAAGATCGAGGATTGACAAATGGGACCTCATGAAACTGCAAAGCTTCTGCAAGGCAAAAGACACCGTCAATAAGACAAAAAGACCACCAACAGATTGGGAAAGGATCTTTACCTATCTTAAATCAGAGAGGGGACTAATATCCAATATATATAAAGAACTCAAGAGGCTGGACTCCAGAAAATCAAATAACCCCCTTAAAAGATGGGACTCAGAGCTGAACAAAGAATTCTCACCCGAGGAATACCGAATGGCTGAGAAACACCTGAAAAAATGTTCATCATCCTTAATCATCAGAGAAATGCAAATCAAAACAACCCTGAGATTTCATCTCACACCAGTCAGAATAGCTAAGATCAAAAATTCAGGTGACAGCAGATGCTGGCGAGGATGTGGAGAAAGAGGAACGCTCCTCCATTGTTGGTGGGATTGCAAGCTTGTACAACCACTCTGGAAATCAGTCTGGCAGTTCCTCAGAAAATTGGACATAGTACTACCGGAGGATCCCACAGTACCCCTTCTGGGCATATATCCAGAAGGTGTCCCAACCAGTAAGAAGGACACATGCTCCACTATGTTCATAGCAGCCTTATTTATAATAGCCAGAAGCTGGAAAGAACCCAGATGCCCCTCAACAGGAGGAATGGATACAAAAAAATGTGGTACATTTACACAATGGAGTACTACTCAGCTATTAAAAAGAATGAATTTACGAAATTCCTAGGCAAATGGTTGGACCTGGGGGGCATCATCCTGAGTGAGGTAACCCCATCACAAAAGAACTCAAATGAAATGTACTCACTGATAAGTGGATATTAGCCCAGAAACTTAGTATAGCGAGATATAGTGTACAAGATGCAAAACACATGAAACTGAAGAAGAACGAAGACCAAAGTGTGGACACTTTGTTCCTTCTTAGAATTGGAAACAATCACCCATGGAAGGAGTTACAGAGACAAAGTTTGGAGCTGAGACAAAAGGATGGACCATCTAGAGACTGCCATATCCAGGGATCCATCCCATAATTAGCCTCCAAAGATGACACCATTGCATACACTAGCAAGCCTTTGTTGTAAGGTCCGTGATATAGCTGTCCCTTGTGAGACTAGGCCGGGGCCTAGCAAACACAGAAGTGGATGCTCACAGTCAACTATTGGATGGATCATAGGGCTCCCAATGAAGGAGCTAGAGAAAGTATCCAAGGAGCTAAAGAGATCTGCAACCCTATAGGTGGAACAACATTATGAACTAACCAGTACCCCAGAGCTCTTGACTCTAGCTGCATATGTATCAAAAGATGGCCTAGTCGGCCATCACTGGAAAGAGAGGCCCATTGGTCAGGCAAACTTTATATGCCCCAGTACAGGGGAACGCCAGGGCCAAAAAATGGGAATGGGTGGGTAGGGGAGTGGGGGGAGGGGAGGGTGTGGGGGACTTTTGGGATAGCATTGGAAATGTAATTGAGGAAAATACGTAATAAAAAAAATTAAAAAAAAAAGAAAAGAAAATACTTCCATTAGACTGGCCTGTGGGAAAGCCCGTGGTACATTTTTTTTTCTTTTTTCAAATTTTTATTAGATATTTTCTTCATTTACATTTCAAATGCTATCCTGAAAGTCCCCTATATTTTCCCCCTGTCCTGCTCCCCTACCCACCCACTCCCACTTCTTGGACCTGGCATTTCCCTGAAGAATATAATGTTTGCAAGACCAAGGCGCCTCTCTTCACAATGATGGCCAATTAGGCCATCTTCTGCTACATATGCAGCTAGAGACACGAGCTCTGGGGGTACTGATTAGTTCATATTGTAGTTCCACCTATAGGGTTGCAGACCCCTTCAGCTCCTTGGGTACTTTCTCTAGCTCCTCCATTAGGGGCCCTAGTTGTATCCTATAGATGACTGTGAGCATCTACTTCTGTGTTTGCCAGGCACTGGCATAGTCTCACGAGAGACAGCTATATCATAGTCCTTTCAGTAAAATCTTGCTGGCATGTGCAATAGTGTCTGCATTTGGTGGCTGATTATGGTATGGAAAGCCCAGCTCACTGTGGGTGGTACCACCCCTAGATTGGTGGTCCTAGGTGTTATAAGAAAGCAGACAGAACAACCAGCCATGAAGGGAAAACCAGTAATCATCATTCTTCCATGGCCTCTTTACAGTTCCTGCCTCTATGTTCCTGCCCTTACTCCCCTCGGTGATAGAGTGTGACCTCGGAGTTGTAAGATGAAATATACCCTTCCCTTCCCAAGTTGCTATTGGTTATATTGTTTTATCACAGCAATAGAAACCCTAAATAAGATAGAAATTTATTCCAGAAGTTGGGTATTGATGTGACAGACCTAGCCATGTTTTGGGAGGATTGTAGAAGGATTTTGAAATTTGAGCTAGAAAAACCATTGAGTGTTTAGAGATTAATGGGCTATTGTGTTAACTTGGAAGATGAGACTGCTGAGGGCAATTCAGATGATGGAGGCCTGCTTTGTGACATGTCAGAGAAATATCTAAGAGTCTCTTAAAAATGTAAAAAAGGGGCTATTCCCATAATGTTTTGTGTCAAAAATCATTAAAGTAAAACATTTGCCTTGCTGGGACAATGAATGGTTTTCTGGGATTGAGAAATTAGCAGTAGGTAAGAAGAAATGTGCATCACAGAGGTGAAATCTTCTGGGAGTATTTCCTCAGAGTCTGTACACCTAATCTATGATCCAATGTGTGTGTGGGAAGGGGGCAAGTTTGCATCTAATGCTGGCAGCTGAACTAGTAATGTATAAGAGTTACCTAAGTGGTAGTTGTTTTGAAAGCAGGGAGGAGTCATAGAGAGCAGCTGAGGCTTGACTCTGTGGAGCCCTGAGAAGTGGGAGAGCCATTGTTGAAAGCACAGCTACAACTGCAGTAGAAGGCTCAGGACTGAAACAGTTAATGAGAAAGCTGAGGTTTAACACCATATGGCAGGTCAGGAATCCCTGAAGAAAGCCCAGGAGAGACTATTGATGAAGGTTAAGAGGGACTCTATCATTTTTGGAGAGGCTATTGATGAAGATTCAGAGAGACTCCAGCATTTTTGGGTGTACGATGGGAAAACCACCAAACACAATAGTAGCCAAGGAATGGAGCTGACCTCAGCATAGAAGGAAGACAAGCTACATGTGTTGAGAATGACAGAACCAGAGAGTGTATCTTCCAAGTCCTTTGGATCTTAAAGAATTATAAGTGAATCTCTGATGTCTGTTGAAGTTTGGTTTTGCTTTGGTTTGATTGTGATTGTGCCTTGACAAATCTTCCTTGGATCAAAAAGTTATTTAACTCATTTTTTTTTTTAATTTTACAGGAGCCTATAGCTAAAGAGACTTTGAAATTTTAGAGGTCTTGAAGTGTTGTAGACATTTGGGGGAGCTTTAGAGAGACTATGGATATTTTAGGGCCTGGGTATTTTAAGGGCTTTAGGTATTTTAGACACTGGGTATTTTAGAGAGTCTTGAACTTTGGATTTTTGAAAACAGACTGAACCTTGAAATTTTCTTAAATTTTTAGACTGTGAGACTTTTAAAAGTTGGGAAGTCTTCTTGGGGATAACAAGAAAGGAAAGGCTACGGTTTACTAGCAATATGTTTGTGTGCCAAGCTGAGATGGGGTCAGTTGTGCTGGACAGTTTTACATCACTTTGGTACAAACCAGAGTCAACTGGGAAGATGAAACTTTAATTGAGAAAATGTTCTCCCATCTTCCCAAATTGGCTGTTGGCAAGCCTATGATACATTTTCTTGATTGATTATTGATATGAGAGAGCCTAGCTCACTATGGGCAATGCAACCCCTGGGCTGGTGGCTCTGGTACCTATAAAAATGTAGGTTGAGCAAGCCATGGGTGCAAGCCAGGAAGAAGTACTTCTCTATGGTGGCGCCATCAGCTACCCATTTCAGGTTTCTGCCATTTGATTTCCTGCCCAGATTTACCTCAGTGATGAGAGTGCTGTGGAATTGTAAGGCAAAATAAACCCTTTGTTCCCCAAGTTTATGTTGGTATTGGTGTTTCATCACAGCAATAGAAACCCTAATATAGAAGGGGGATTTTATATAATAATAAGAGGTTTACAAAACCATAGAGTTAATGGGGAGGTGTGAGAGGCAAAGGAGTCATCATCTAAGATCTGGGTCTGAAATGTTAAACCCAGGAGTTCCTAAGGAGGTCCATGACCTCCTCTAGTCTCATCTGCTCACAGAGCCACCTCAACCTCTGTTTCTTTTCAGCTTTGAATATCTCTGACTGACCTTGGGTAAGAAAACCTGTGTGGGACAAGTAGAGATGCTGAGTTCATCTTGAAGAGAGTCATCCAATCACCAGGTGGATGTGTGGGAAAGGCCCTAGTGTAGATGCAACACTCAGCACCCCTGGTTTCCAGTTGGTAAGTTGTTTTACCTCTTGGATTTTGTGCCTGTCGTTATCAAAGTAACAGTCATTAAATGTTTCTCATGTCATCAGAAGCACAATGAAGACTTGGTTAGCATTGTCCTTGCACCACCAAGTATAAGCAGATAACATTTATTGAAATGTGTAGTTATAATAACAACTGGACATGTTTATAGGATACTGTGATGGTTTGTATATCCTTGGACCAGGGAGTGGCACCATCTGAAGGTGTGGCCTTGTTGGACTAGGTGTGACCTTGTTGGAATGGGTGTGTCACTGTGGGTGTAGATATAAAATCCTCACCCTAGTTGCCTGGAGGTCAGTCTTCACTAGCAGCCTTTGGATGAAGACATAGAACTCTCAGCTCCTCCTGCACCATGCCTGCCTGGATACTGCCATGCTCCCACCTTGATGATAATGGACTGAACCTCTGAACCTGTAAGCCAGCCCCAATTAAATGTTGGTTTTTTTTTATAAGACTTGCCTTGGTCATGGTGTCTGCTCATAGTAGTAAAACCCTAACTAAGACAGATACCATACAATATTTCAATACATGTATGTAGCAGACAGATTTATTTTGAGGTCTCTCTGTTATATAAACTCTTGAATATTTTCATGCCAATGGTTTTTGTAGAGCTGAAATTGCTTGATGTCCCTTGATATCTTACTTTTTAATCCACAATGTCAAAAAGTCTTATGATGGCCCAAGTGAAGACATTTCTACCCTCTTGAGCCCATATATGGTGATCAGCTATGGCTGGAAATGGAGGTGACACCCATCATCCAAGTCTTATGTAGTCTAGGAAACAGGATGTGTTGCCTTCCACTGTCTCATTCCCAATGGCTGATGTGCTGAGAACTGTTATGGATCACAATTTGATAGTCATAGATTCAATTCAGTAGAACAGTCCTGAAGGAACTGAGCTTCTTGTCCTCCTGGACTGAAGATTCAGTCAGAAGGACTTGAGCTCACACCATGAAGTAAAGAGAAATAAACTGTGTCTGCTTGCACCCCCTGACATCTATTTTGCTACCCAGCAGCTTGGCTTGCCTTCTAATTTGTGCCATTGGATTCAGAACCTCCTACGTAATTCCTCAATTATGCTATTAAGGCATCTCTCTTGTAGGGGTGTGAAAATGAGCTTGAGGCAGATTTCACATCAGAAAGGCCAAGTCCACACACAGCTAGCTAATTTTAGTTTGAAAGACAGGGCTTGAGAGTGGTGGGTGAGCCAAACAAGGAAGGATACAAGTGAAGGAGAGACCTAAGTGTCAGACACTAGCTTGGATATCCCACAGAAGCAGGCAGCCCTGGAAAGGAACAGGGTAATCTACCCAGGTTTACAGAAGAGATGATGAGAAATGCTTCAGATGCAGAAGGCAGTGGCATTTCTTGGTTTTCATGAGCACTGCTGATATTAAAGGCAAACAAAGTTGATGGATGGAGCAGTCCTTCTTACAGCCGACACCGGGGCGATCGTTCGTGTTTAGCAGAGCTGCATGTGTGTTTCCATCGATAATCATAATTTAAAGATCCGAAGCAATGAAAGCATCACACTGAGATATCTTTCTGCCTTTGGTGTGGAGCTGGCGTCACAGACAAAATGAACTGGAAGGTGCTGCCTCTGTCGTTGGGGGAGGGGAGCCCAGCATGCACATTTACTGTGCCATTTACTGCATCACGAACTCGTCAGTTCTATAAATGTCCTTTCTGTGGACTGTGGGACACCATGAATTATTTGTCTTTGCACTTTCTGCTCTTAGGATAACCAATAAATATTTAAATGAATGAACCTAGTCCAGCCTCCTCACTTTGCAGTGAGTCGTTCAAAGTCAGAATTAATTAATCATGGGGGAAATGCTACTGCTTGTTTGTCTTGTGAGCTGAAAGGTTTATTTTTCCTAAGCCATAGTAGTAAAACAAACTATTTATTAGGAGACTTGTAACCCAGACCTACATAAGCACATAAACACATGCGTAAATGCATAGACACATACTTAGATACACAAAAATCACAAAACCCTCAAGGAAACACAGACATATATAACCTACACACACAACACATACACAAAACAATGTTACACATTGAACTTCATGTGACCTATGAGTAATTGTTTGAAATGTAAATCAGTCCTAAATACGGCACTGAAAACCATATGGTATATATGTATACTAAAAGGATTATTTGGGATGGGGAGATGGCTCAGTCAGTAAGGTGATTGCTACACGAGGATGAAAACCTGAGTTCAAATCTCTAGCACCCATATATGAAGCCAGGCATCACAGCCAATGCCTGTAATCCCAGGACAGGTGTGACATAGAGAACAAGATTGGCCAGCCAGCTAGAAGAGCCAATCAGTGATCTTCAGGTTCAGGGAGAGATTCTGTATCCAAAACGCATGAGGTGGAGAAGCAATTAGGGAAGACACCTGGTGTCAAGCTCTGGCCGCCACATGCATACACATAGAGGCACACACGTGCATGCATGAACACACACAGAATAATTGGAGGGATCTTACATGAAATTTCAATTTAGCCATACAAACTTCATTTTTCTTTGCTGAATTTACCAACTCTTATACAAACACATATTCAAAGAACAGCAGAAACACATTTATAAACTCAAATATAGGCATAAATACACATGCAAAGTGGAGATTTCTCTAACAGATACTGCCATTACCCAAGTAGCCGTTACACTATCAGTGCCCGCTTCATGTGATAGAGCTGGGAGGATTCCAAGGTGGGATGACAGATATAGGGAAGGATGTGGTTTGAAGTAGATGCAGAAGCTAGAGTCTCTGCTCACTCGGTCCTTATGCAGTAGAGGGAAAGAGCCAAAATCTGCAGTGACATGAGTCGATACTCTAACAAGGACACTCTCTCCTACACACACACACACACACACACACACACACACACACACGCCACGCATGCGAGCGCACCCTGGAGAATTTAGTCACAAACATGAATAGGAACAATTCCTTCCACGTAGTTTTGTAAAGAGATTCAGACTCCATCCAGCAAGAAGCTTCATTCCCTAAAAATCAGATACGAAGCTTACAAATATCCCTTTCAGCATTGTTTTTTAGAGGATTAGAACAAGTGGACAAATACAAACACACACACACACATACACACACACACGACATACATATTTGCATTTATACACATATGCATATATAGTATACACATATGTGTATGTACATAATACATGCGTGTATGTACAAATAGATAATACATATAAATTTAAGTATAAAATAAGTCTGCTTATTTTAAAATAGCAGCAACAGCCGAATCACATCTGTGAAGCTACAAACTCAGTAGTTGCTCAGGCCACAAAGCTGGAGGCTTCAGCAGTCACAGTTTGGAATTGAAAACCTAGAAGGGTCCTAGAAAACGGATGGTTCTTAGTCTGGGATGGAAGCCTGTAGCACTGGCTCCATCATCAAAGGAAACAGCAGAATCAGGTAAATCAATTCAGCAACAAAAGGGAAGGCTAATCAAGCAAAGAGGGTACTGTCTTGTCTTCCTTCTCCTTCTCCTGTATCCATTGTATCTGGGCTGCTACCAGATGGTGCAGCCAATAGGCAGTGAGGGCTGTCCAAATTAATTGAGGCAATCAACAACTTCTTCTGAGGCTCCCTATTCAGATGTAGTGAGATTTAAGCATACTAAATGTTTTAGTTTACCATTCTGCTTCTCTTTAAGGTGCCACCCACCCCTAACTTAGAAGTCTTATGTGGGTCCTTGACTTGACTTACTTTACTACATCTCTTATCTTATGATCATCACACAACTGCCTATGTCTCTTGAAATCACAACGAAAGTTCTTAGCCATGCTTCTGATAACCTGCTTTGGTCAATGGCCATCCTTGGTCTCTCGCTGCCACTTACCTGGATAGTGATCTCATTTCTACCACCTCACACAAAAAGCTGTCAAATAACACATCTTTTGAGCACTTTCTAGAATAAGGCTCTTCACCCTCAGGGCTCAGACTCTAGTCCCATCATCTTAGCTTAAGCAGTGATCCTGGTCTACCAAAATGAGTTACTTTTCCCACGAACACCCTGGCACTTACAGAGCTCAGCATTTCTCACACCATTCTCTATGCATGATGCGTTCTCCTCCTCCCCTGGCTAGTGAATTAATTATCCTTCAGATCTACTTCAAATATACTCTGTGGCCTCATCTCTTACTGCCTTCCACTCATGTAGAATTAATCACGCCTCTTCTGAGCACCCATGGCATTTTGCAAAAATTGCTTTCTCTCTTATCATTATATTTATTTATTGACATTTGTGAGTCTCTCAAGAAACTTGTGAACCATTTTGGGGCAGGGTTAACTCTTATTCTTATGTATACCCCACCTAGATTCCCATTATTCAGAATATTAGAAAGAGCTGCTGCTAGTAGAATGTTAATATTGGCATTTCCCACTGTGGTTAATAGCTGGGGTTTTTCGATCAAAGAGATAGCATTCAAATCCAGAAAAATATCTATGTACTAGCTCTAAATATGTAGTTATTATGTGGTAGGCAGAATGATCTCTTCCTAAGATATTCACAACTTAATTTCTGGAAGCTGGGAATATATTGCATACGTGTTAGAGAAAAAAATCAGTCAGCTTTTAGCTTAGGAAGTGTCTCCTAAATGATCCAGGTGCACCAATTTATACCTGCCCCTATTGATTCATGGGAGATTGGTTCCAGAATGCCAAACTCTATAAATTATCAAGATCCTTACATAAAGGACATTAGTATTTGTATGAAACTTATCAAGTATTCCCTTACATATTATCATCTCTAGACCATGTGATTTCTAGCACAATGCCAATGCTACACAAATTATTGTCATAACCTAACATTCAGAGACTAATAATATGATTGCATTTCAGGTGTATTTTTAATCTAAGATAGGTCAAATCCATTTAACACAGAACTTATGGATACAGGGGGCTAACTGTAACCACAGAGGACTTTGACGATCCAAAGTCAGTCTGTGAAAACCCAAAATCTCTTAATCCTGGGCTTCTATAATTTTTTTTAAAGCTTTATATTTCTTACTGAAAAAGAGAATGACCACAGTATAACCATTGACAAATCAAATCAAAACCAAACTCCAAACCTCAAATTAAATCCTGTAGCTCAATGTGCTGCATCTGGAATTTACTCGCCATCTTCTGGGCCCCAAATAACTAGGGTCCTTCCATCTTTCTGGTTCTGACCTTAAGAGCACATAGACTTCATCGCATAGGCTCATGCTGGCTTCACACCATAGCTGGTGCTATCCTGGGTGGTAATCTCAGGTTTAGGTCTCTAATGTACTGGGCTCTTTTGTAGAATAGATTTTATGTCAGCTTGATACAGGCTAAAGTCATCTGAGGGGAGGGAACCTCTAATAAAGAAAATGTCTTCATAATACTGGGCAGTCAGCAAGCCTGTAGGACATTTTCTTAATCAGTGGCTGATGTGGGTAGGGGACAACCCATTGTGGCTAGTGCTATCTGTGGGCTGGTAATCTTGATTTTTATAATAAAGTAGGGTGCACAAGCCATTAGGAATTATCATGCTATATTTCTCCATGACCTCTACATCAGCTCCTGCCTTGCTTGAGTTCCCACCCTGACTTTATCCAATGCTAAACAGTGATATAGTAGTATAAACTAAATAAAACAGTTTCCTTTGGTTGTGGTGTTTCATCACAGCAACAGTAACTCTAAGAGAAACAGGTACCAGGTGTAGGGTATTATAGTGACAGACCTGACCATGTTTCAGAGAGGATTGTGGAAGGAGTTTGGAACTTTGTACTAAAAGAATAATTGTGTTGTAAGAGCTCAGTAGGGTATTCTGTTGGACTTTGAAGCATGTTGAGACAAGACAATGTAAACCTGGCTTGTGAGGTTTCA
This sequence comes from Mus musculus, assembly GCF_000001635.26. NCBI lineage: Eukaryota > Metazoa > Chordata > Mammalia > Rodentia > Muridae > Mus > Mus musculus. The sequence continues at coordinate 20,682,881 of NC_000079.6, read as the reverse complement.
GAGGGAAGCAAAGACTCTACCTGGCCTTTATGTGAATAATCTGTGGTTCTGGTCAGCTAGAGCTAAGAATTAGCTGTAATGAACGAGAGACCAAAGCCAATAAAGTTAAGCCTTTGCTTTACTGGGACAAATGATGCTGGTTAGCTGTAGCTGAAAAATTAGAGGTGATTGGAACTACCATCACTTAGGCTAAAATTTTTTGGAAAGTGTTCCTGAGAGTCAGCACACAGAAGCTGTGTTTCAGAGCTGACCAAGATTGTGCCTTACACTGGCAGCCAAACTTGATAGTCTAAGAGTCACTCGGGTAATACTAGTTTTGAAAACATGAAGGAGTCATTAAGAGTAGCTGAGGCTTGAAACTGAGAGAAACCAGAAGAGGTTATTGGTCAAAGTGCAGCCTCAGTGGAAGTTGAAGGTCCAGGAATGAATGGGTCTTTCAGAGAAGTTTAGGCTTGGACAAAGTGGAAAATTCTGGTTTCTTTGGAGACTCAGTTGTATCATGTGATCTTTTTCTGGAAACTGTCTTATGAGAGGATGTTTTTGATGAAGAAACATGTGGGAGGATGTTTTGTTGAGAACAAGCACGTGGTGTTTTTCTGCAAGCTGCCTGGAAAAGGGGCATTTGATGTTTCATTAGAGCGGATGCTTGAGAGAACACATGATGTTTGCAAATGGTATGAATATAACCCATCAGACAGTGGATGACACAGTGTGGCATTGGTTTTCCCTGCCACTCTTTGGTGGTATCGTTGGGCTTTGCTGAGACTGGTATTCACTGATGATGCTGTGGCATTGGTTTGCCTTGCCTTCTTTGCTGATCGACATTTGTCATCACTTCATAGAGAGAAACAAAGAACTTCTGGTGGTATTCTGGTAGCTTCTTGCTGCTTCTGTGGACTTGGGCTCATTGGCAGAGCCTCATGGTTTCTTCTGAATTAAACTGCTGTTGCTGATTCTTGAATAATTCTTGGGAATTGAACTGCTGATATCCTGACAATACAGATTTTTTTGCCCCAAGAACTATTTCTAAACAGGTCCACATCCTCCTTTGCTCTATTAAGTCTTCCTTTCTACTACTTCTAGTGGCTGGTGGGCTAGAAGGGAGGTTAAAACATCTAAGTACCCTTATTAAAATAAGTTTTGAAAAATATAAGCCTATACTTGGCACCGTGGAAGTAAAGTCCAGATTCAGTAAAAGACCCCAGATGCCAGTGCCATCAGATGACTATCAAGAATAGCAGCAGCAGTGGACTGGAGTTTGATAAAGCCTAGAAGAGACACTGCATATGTTGCAGAGGGCAGAGCTGGAGAAGTGATGACCCAAGTCCTTGGAGGAGCCCAGAAGATCATGAGTGGATCCCAGCTACTAGACATTGTATTATTTATACATTTTATTAATCATTTTATTTACTTACATTTCAAATGTTAACCCCTTTCCTGTTCTCCCCTCCATGATCCTCTACCCCATCTCCCCCTTTGCCTCTAAGAGGGTGCTCTCCCACTCACTACCACCTCACCCCTCTAGCATCCCCATTCTCTGGGGCATCAAGCCTCCACAGAACAAAGTGCCTCCCCTCCCACTGATGTCAGATAAGGTAATCCTCTGCTACATATGTAATGGAAGCCATGGACCAGCCCATGTATACTCTTTGGTTGGTGGTTTAGTCCCTGGGAGCTCTGAGGGGTCAGGTTAATTGATACTGTTCTTCTTCCTATAGGGTTTCAATCCCCAACAGCTCCTTCAGCCCTTCCCACAAGTCTTCCATTGGGGTCCTCCAGCTCAGTCCCAAGGTTGTTGGTTGGCTGTGAGTATCTGCATCTGTCTTAGTCAGATGCTGGTAGAGCCTCTCAGAGGACACCTGTGCCAAACTCTTATCTGCAAGCACACCTTGGCATCAGCAATAGTGTCAGGATTTGGTCTCTGGATGGCCTTTTCTTCAGTCTCTGCTCCATTTTTATCCCTGCATTTCCTTTAGACAGGGAGAATTCTGGGTTAAAAAATTTTAGATGGGTGGGTTACCCCATCCCTCCACTGGGAGCCATGTCTATGTACTGGAGGTAGTCTCTTTGGGTTCTTTCTCTCTGCTTTTGAGTATTTCAGCTAATGTCATCCCCATTGGGTCCTGGGGGCCTCTTGCATCCCTGGTATCTGGGACTTTCTAGTGGTTCTTCAAGTCTCCCCACCCCCTATGTATTTCTATTCACCCTCCTGGTTGCCTGGATTTTTCTCCTTTCTCTTCTCATACCTGGTCCTGCCTCTCTGTCTCCTTCCCTTCGCCTCTCCCACCCAGGTCTCTCCCTCTCTCTGCCTCCTGTGATTATTTTGTTCCCCCTTGTAAGTGGGTTTGAAGCATCTACACTTTGGCCTTCCTTCTTGTTAACCTTCATACAGTCTTTGAGTTGTACCATGGGTATTCTGAGCTTTTAGGATACTATCCACTTTTCAGTGAGTATATACCATATATGTCCTTTTGGGTCTAGGTTACCTCACTCAGGATGATATTTTTTACTTCCATCCATTTGCCTGCAAAGTTCATGAAGTCATCATTTTAAATGGCTGAGTAGTATTCCATTGTGTAAATGTACAACGTTTTCTGTATCCATTCTTCCACTGTGGGACATTTGGGCTGTTTCTAGCTTATTTATTATTAAAAAAAAAAGTCTACTATGAAAATAGTGGAACACATGTCCTTGTTATAGGCTGGAGCATCTTTTGGGTATATTCCTAGGATAGTATAGCTGGATCTTCAGGTAGAGCTATTTCTAATTTTCTGAGGAATTGCCAGATTGATTTTCAGAGTGGTTGTTCCAGCTTGCAATCCCACCAGCAATGAAGGAATGTTCTTCTTTCTCTGTATCCTTGCCAGCACCTTGAAAGCCTGAGTTTTTGATCTTAGCCATTCTGATTGGTGTAAGGTGGAATCTCAGTTGCTTTGATTTGCATTTACGCTTTTGAGACTTTGGATTTGCTCTCATCTGATTGTGAAGAAAGTATTTAGTTTACTTTCGATTTTCACAGAAGCACATAGTTGAGAGATTATGAACCAAAGAATGTATTCAGAAAATGTGGTTCATTTACACAAATGAATACTATTCAGCTATTAAAAACAAGGATATCATGAATTTTTACAGGCAAATGGATGGAACTAGAAAATATTCTGGGTGAGGTCACACAGACCCAAAAGGACATGCATGATAGGAGCCTAGCATGGCTGCACTCTGATCGAGACAGATGCAGATTCCTACAGCCAAGTGTTTGATGGAGGGTCAGGGACCCTATGGAAGAGTTAGGGGATGAAGGAACTGAAGGGATAATAACACCACAGGAAGAACAACAGTGTCAACTTCCCTGGACCTCTGGGACCTCCCAGAGACGGGGGGCACCAGTCAAAGAGCATACACTGGTCAGTCTATGACCCCTGGCCCATATATAGCAGAGGACTTCCTTGTCTGGCCTCAGTTGGAGAGGACGTGCCTAATCCTGTAGATACTTAATGGCCTAGGGTGGGGGGATATATAGGATAGTGTTTCCGAGTCTAAGGGGAGGGCAGAAGAGGGGAAATAACCCTCTGGGGAGGACTGTGGGGGGTAACATTTGGGATTTCAATAACTAATTAAGAAAAGTGATCTTAGATTTTTTTTTTTTAAAAGAGACTGGATATTTTAAAGGGATTGGTTTTTCAATGTGTTTGAATTTGTAAAGACTGTGAGACTTTAAAAGATATTTATGTTTTTAATGTGAGATCTTGGAGATGGACGAGAAGGAAAGATTATGGCTTAACAGTAATGGTGTTTGTGTGTCAAGTTGACAAGATGTCAGTTGTACTGTATAGTTTTTATTTCAACTTGTCAGAAGCTGAAGTCATCTGAGGGGAGAAAAACCTCAATTAAGATGTCTCCATTAGAGTGCGCTGTAGGCAAACCTGTAGGGCATTTTCTTAGTCATTAACAGAGGAGGGCCCAGCTCATAGTGGGCGGTGCCATCCCATGGCTAGTTGTCCTGGAACCAAGCCAAAAAGTAGCATTCCACCACAGCCTCTACATCAACTCTTCCATCCAGTTTATTCCCCTGCTTGAATTCCTGTCTTGACTTCCTCTATCAACAATGAGGTAGGAGTATAAGCCCAAGAAACCCTCTCCTGTCCAGTTTACTTTACATCATGGTATTTCATCAGAGCATTTGTAACCTTAACTAAGACAGGTCACCACATACTGCTTCTTTGTCAATGGGCTTCTGCTCTCTCTCTCTCTCTCTCTCTCTCTCTCTCTCTCTCTCTCTCTCTCTCTCCCTCTCTCTCTCTCTCTCCCTCTCTCTCTCTCTCTCTCTCTCTCTCTCTCTCTCTCTCTCTCCCTCTCTTTCAGACTCTAACCCTGACATATGGTGCCAAGTCTTAGCCACTCTCTGTGGCTCCTTCAATCTTGGTGTTTCCACTGCAACTGAGGCTGCATCTTCCCTAGCAGCTGTCCTGGCATCTCATAGTACCAAGCTTCAGACTTTCTCCATGACCTCTTCAACCCTTCAAAACCAGTGTCATGTCGGAGACTTACGCATTACCAAGTTAAGTTGCTAGCCTTGATTTCTTAAGGACCACAGCTTCTGTTAGTCCTTTTGTATGCAGCCCTCAGCTGAGAAAATACTGCATAGAAGATTCCACTTTGGTAATGCTGGTCTCGTCTAAATCACAGGTGATTACTCGGCCCTCAATAACCAGCATCAATTGTCTCAGTAAAGCAAATGTTTCCCTTCAATGTCACTATTGATTCTTCAGCCCCAGCTGACCAGAAACTACAGAAGGCAGACCAGTGTTCTTTGCCATACTCCCACATTCACTACCCTAATAACGTGTTTGCCTTTCTTTGAAAGTTCATGAGTTATGCCTCAACTGTCTGCATCACTCTCAACAAGTTTATCTTGCAAGCTACCACAGAGCAGCCCATTATGCTCAAAACAGTCAATGGCTTTTCCAGCCCAAAGTTCCAAAGTCCCTCCAAAATCCTCCCCAAAACGTACATGGTAAGTTCTGCCACATCAACACTTCTAGTAGCAAATTTTGTCCCCCTTTTGCCTTTGTTGCTGTGATGAACAACATGACCAAAGGCAATTTGAGAAGGAAAGGATTTATTTCACCTTAGAAACTTGAGTCCAAAACTGAAGCAGAGTCCAAAACTGAAGCAAGTTTTCCCACTGACTTGCCTTCCATGGCTTGCTCAGTTTGTGTTCCTGTACACCATAGTAATACCTTTTCAGAGGCTTCAGCAGCCACAGTGTGCTGGGCCCTTCCACATCAACCATTAAACAAGAATTAAACTCTGCCCTCCAGAGTTATCTATAGGCCAGGCTAACAGGGGCAAGTCTTCAATTAAAACTCCCCCATCTCAGATTACTCTAGTTTGTGTCAAACTGACCAAAAAATTAACCAGCAAAATAGGCACATCTAAGAGAGTTCTTGATCTTGCTCACCTGTTTTAGCCTCAAAAGCGCCACCTCATAGAGGTCAGAACTTCACGCTGTTGCTTGGGGCAGTGGAAAAAATTCAAGAAAGAATTTTTGAGGAGCCACCAGGAAGATAATATTTCTGGTGTAAAGTTCCATAATATTTGACTGAAATACACATTGAATACCTATTATATACTGAAATACACATTGAATGTCTATTATATACTGAAATACACATTGAATACCTATTATATACTGAAATACACATTGAATGTCTATTATATACTGAAATACACATTGAATGTCTATTATATAATGCTTGAAGAAAGACACAGGCAGCTTCTTTGGAGGTTCCTGACATGAACCTTTGCTTCATGTCAGGAAATGGAGGGTGGATGATAAGATAAATTTTCTTTTTAACTGGCATTTGTCTGGAGTGTAAACTCTACAAGACAGTACACTTCTGGCGGACTCATCTTTTGTCAGAAAGACAATGGTTCCCACCATACATCTAAGAAATTTTTCTTTAAAGAAAATGGCGTGGGTCACAAGTCCCTTCCGCTCGACTCGAGACTCGAGTCCCGGGCTACCTTGCCAGCAGAGTCTTGCCCAACACCCGCAAGGGCCCACACAGGACTCCCCACGGGATCCTAAGACCTCTGGTGAGTGGAACACAGTGCCTGCCCCAATCCAATCGCGCAGTACCTGAGACTGTGGTACATAGGGAAGCAGGCTACCCTGGCCTGATCTGGGGCACAAGTCCCTTCCGCTCGACTCGAGTCCCGGGCTACCTTGCCAGCAGAGTCTTGCCCAACACCCGCAAGGGCCCACACGGGACTCCCCACGGGATCCTAAGACCTCTGGTGAGTGGAACACAGTGCCTGCCCCAATCCAATCGCGCAGAACCTGAGACTGCGGTACATAGGGAAGCAGGCTACCCGGGCCTGATCTGGGGCACAAGTCCCTTCCGCTCGACTCGAGCCCCGGGCTACCTGCCAGCAGAGTCTTGCCCAATGCCCGCAAGGGCCCACACGGGACTCCCCACGGGATCCTAAGACCTCTGGTGAGTGGAACACAGTGCCTGCCCCAATCCAATCGCGCAGAACCTGAGACTGCGGTACATAGGGAAGCAGGCTACCCGGGCTTGATCTGGGGCACAAACCCCTTCCACTCCACTCGAGCCCCGGGCTACCTGCCAACAGAGTCTTGCCCAACACCCGCAAGGGCCCACACAGGATTCCACACGAGATCCTAAGACCTCTAGTGAGTGGAACACAACTTCTGCCAGGAGTCTGGTTCGAACACCAGATATCTGGGTACCTGCCCTGCAAGAAGAGAGCTTGCCTGCAGAGAATACTCTGCCCACTGAAACCAAGGAGAGTGCTACCCTCCAGGTCTGCTTATAGAGGCTAACAGAGTCACCTGAAGAACAAGCTCTTAACAGTGACAACTAAAACAGCTAGCTTTAGAGATTACCAGATGGCGAAAGGCAAACGTAAGAATCCTACTAACAGAAATCAAGACCACTCACCATCATCAGAACGCAGCACTCCCACCCCACCTAGTCCTGGGCACCCCAACACAACTGAAAATCTAGACACAGATTTAAAAACATTTCTCATGATGATGATAGAGGACATCAAGACGGACTTTCATAAGTCACTTAAAGAATTACAGGAGAGCACTGCTAAACAGTTACAGGCCCTTAAAGAAAAGCAGGAAAACACAGCCAAACAGGTAGAAATCATTAAAGAAAAACAGGAAAACACATCCAAACAGGTGATGGAAATGAACAAAACCATACTAGAACTAAAAGGGGAAGTAGACACAATAAAGAAAACCCAAAGCGAGGCAACGCTGGAGATAGAAACCCTAGGAAAGAGATCTGGAACCATAGATGCGAGCATCAGCAACAGAATACAAGAAATGGAAGAGAGGCGAGACTCGAGCCCCGGGCTACCTTGCCAGCAGAGTCTTGCCCAACACCCGCAAGGGTCCACACGGGACTCCCCACGGGACCCTAAGACCTCTGGTGAGTGGATCACAGTGCCTGCCCCAATCCAATCGCGCGGAACTTGAGACTGCGGTACATAGGGAAGCAGGCTACCCGGGCCTGATCTGGGGCACAAGTCCCTTCCGCTCGACTCGAGACTCGAGCCCCGGGCTACCTTGACAGCAGAGTCTTGCCCAACACCCGCAAGGGTCCACACGGGACTCCCCACGGGACCCTAAGACCTCTGGTGAGTGGATCACAGTGCCTGCCCCAATCCAATCGCACGGAACTTGAGACTGCTGTACATAGGGAAGCAGGCTACCCGGGCCTGATCTGGGGCACAAGTCCCTTCCGCTCAACTCGAGACTCGAGCCCCGGGCTACCTTGCCAGCAGAGTCTTGCCCAACACCCGCAAGGGTCCACACGGGACTCCCCACGGGACCCTAAGACCTCTGGTGAGTGGATCACAGTGCCTGCCCCAATCCAATCGCGCTGAACTTGAGACTGCGGTACATAGGGAAGCAGGGTACCCGGGCCTGATCTGGGGCACAAGTCCCTTCCGCTCGACTCGTGACTCGAGGCCGGGCTACCTTGCCAGCAGAGTCTTGCCCAACACCCGCAAGGGCCCACACGGGACTCCCCACGGGATCCTAAGACCTCTGGTGAGTGGAACACAGTGCCTGCCCCAATCCAATCGCGCAGAACCTGAGACTGCGGTACATAGGGAAGCAGGCTACTCGGGCCTGATCTGGGGCACAAGTCCCTTCCGCTCGACTCGAGACTCGAGCCCCGGGCTACCTTGCCAGCAGAGTCTTGCCCAACACCCGCAAGGGTCCACACGGGACTCCCCACGGGACCCTAAGACCTCTGGTGAGTGGATCACAGTGCCTGCCCCAATCCAATCGCGCGGAACTCGAGACTGCGGTACATAGGGAAGCAGGCTACCCGGGCCTGATCTGGGGCACAAGTCCCTTCCGCTCGACTCGAGACTCGAGCCCCGGGCTACCTTGACAGCAGAGTCTTGCCCAACACCCGCAAGGGCCCACACGGGACTCCCCACGGGACCCTAAGACCTCTGGTGAGTGGAACACAGCGCCTACCCCAATCCAATCGCGTGGAACTTGAGACTGCGGTACATAGGGAAGCAGGCTACCCGGGCTTGATCTGGGGCACAAACCCCTTCCACTCCACTCGAGCCCCGGCTACCTTGCCAGCTGAGTCGCCTGACACCCGCAAGGGCCCACACAGGATTCCACACGTGATCCTAAGACCTCTAGTGAGTGGAACACAACTTCTGCCAGGAGTCTGGTTCGAACACCAGATATCTGGGTACCTGCCTTGCAAGAAGAGAGCTTGCCTGCAGAGAATACTCTGCCCACTGAAACTAAGGAGAGTGCTACCCTCCAGGTCTGCTCATAGAGGCTAACAGAGTCACCTGAAGAACAAGCTCTTAACAGTGACAACTAAAACAGCTAGCTTCAGAGATTACCAGATGGCGAAAGGCAAACGTAAGAATCCTACTAACAGAAATCAAGACCACTCACCATCATCAGAACGCAGCACTCCCACCCCACCTAGTCCTGGGCACCCCAACACAACCGAAAATCTAGACCCAGATTTAAAAACATTTCTCATGATGATGATAGAGGACATCAAGAAGGACTTTCATAAGTCACTTAAAGATTTACAGGAGAGCACTGCTAAAGAGTTACAGGCTCTTAAAGAAAAGCAGGAAAACACAGCCAAACAGGTGATGGAAATGAACAAAACCATACTAGAACTAAAAGGGGAAGTAGACACAATAAAGAAAACCCAAAGCGAGGCAACGCTGGAGATAGAAACCCTAGGAAAGAGATCTGGAACCATAGATGCGAGCATCAGCAACAGAATACAAGAAATGGAAGAGAGAATCTCAGGTGCAGAAGATTCCATAGAGAACATCGACACAACAGTCAAAGAAAATACAAAATGCAAAAGGATCCTAACTAAAAACATCCAGGTAATCCAGGACACAATGAGAAGACCAAACCTACGGATAATAGGAATTGATGAGAATGAAGATTTTCAACTTAAAGGGCCAGCTAATATCCTCAACAAAATAATAGAAGAAAACTTCCCAAACATAAAAAAAGAGATGCCCATGATCATACAAGAAGCATACAGAACTCCAAATAGACTGGACCAGAAAAGAAATTCCTCCCGACACATAATAATCAGAACAACAAATGCACTAAATAAAGATAGAATATTAAAAGCAGTAAGGGAGAAAGGTCAAGTAACATATAAAGGAAGGCCTATCAGAATTACACCAGACTTTTCACCAGAGACTATGAAAGCCAGAAGAGCCTGGACAGATATTATACAGACACTAAGAGAACACAAATGCCAGCCCAGGCTACTATACCCGGCCAAACTCTCAATTACCATAGATGGAGAAACCAAAGTATTCCACGACAAAACCAAGTTCACACAATATCTTTCCACGAATCCAGCCCTTCAAAGGATAATAACAGAAAAGAAGCAATACAAGGACGGAAATCACGCCCTAGAACAACCAAGAAAGTAATCATTCAACAAACCAAAAAGAAGACAGCCACAAGAACAGAATGCCAACTCTAACAACAAAAATAAAAGGGAGCAACAATTACTTTTCCTTAATATCTCTTAATATCAATGGACTCAATTCCCCAATAAAAAGACATAGACTAACAGACTGGCTACACAAACAGGACCCAACATTCTGCTGCTTACAGGAAACCCATCTCAGGGAAAAAGACAGACACTACCTCAGAGTGAAAGGCTGGAAAACAATTTTCCAAGCAAATGGACTGAAGAAACAAGCTGGAGTAGCCATTTTAATATCGGATAAAATCGACTTCCAACCCAAAGTTATCAAAAAAGACAAGGAGGGACACTTCATACTCATCAAAGGTAAAATCCTCCAAGAGGAACTCTCAATTCTGAATATCTACGCACCAAATGCAAGGGCAGCCACATTCATTAGAGACACTTTAGTAAAGCTCAAAGCATACATTGCACCTCACACAATAATAGTGGGAGACTTCAACACACCACTTTCTTCAAAGGACAGATCGTGGAAACAGAAACTAAACAGGGACACAGTGAAAGTAACAGAAGTTATGAAACAAATGGACCTGACAGATATCTACAGAACATTTTATCCTAAAACAAAAGGATATACCTTCTTCTCAGCACCTCACGGGACCTTCTCCAAAATTGACCATATAATTGGTCACAAAACAGGCCTCAATAGATACAAAAATATTGAAATTGTCCCATGTATCCTATCAGACCACCATGGCCTAAGACTGATCTTCAATAACAACATAAATAATGGAAAGCCAACATTCACGTGGAAACTGAATAACACTCTTCTCAATGATACCTTGGTCAAGGAAGGAATAAAGAAAGAAATTAAAGACTTTTTAGAGTTTAATGAAAATGAAGCCACAACGTACCCAAACCTATGGGACACAATGAAAGCATTTCTAAGAGGGAAACTCATAGCTCTGAGTGCCTCCAAGAAGAAACGGGAGACAGCACATACTAGCAGCTTGACAACACATCTAAAAGCCCTAGAAAAAAAGGAAGCAAATTCACCCAAGAGGAGTAGACGGCAGGAAATAATCAAACTCAGGGGTGAAATCAACCAAGTGGAAACAAGAAGAACTATTCAAAGAATTAACCAAACGAGGAGTTGGTTCTTTGAGAAAATCAACAAGATAGATAAACCCTTAGCTAGACTCACTAAAGGGCACAGGGACAAAATCCTAATTAACAAAATCAGAAATGAAAAGGGAGACATAACAACAGATCCTGAAGAAATCCAAAACACCATCAGATCCTTCTACAAAAGGCTATACTCAACAAAACTGGAAAACCTGGACGAAATGGACAAATTTCTGGACAGATACCAGGTACCAAAGTTGAATCAGGATCAAGTTGACCATCTAAACAGTCCCATATCACCTAAAGAAATAGAAGCAGTTATTAATAGTCTCCCAACCAAAAAAAGCCCAGGACCAGATGGGTTTAGTGCAGAGTTCTATCAGACCTTCAAAGAAGATCTAATTCCAATTCTGCACAAACTATTTCACAAAATAGAAGTAGAAGGTACTCTACCCAACTCATTTTATGAAGCCACTATTACTCTGATACCTAAACCACAGAAAGACCCAACAAAGATAGAGAACTTCAGACCAATTTCTCTTATGAATATCGATGCAAAAATCCTCAATAAAATTCTCGCTAACCGAATCCAAGAACACATTAAAGCAATCATCCATCCTGACCAAGTAGGGTTTATTCCAGGGATGCAGGGATGGTTTAATATACGAAAATCCATCAATGTAATCCATTATATAAACAAACTCAAAGACAAAAACCACATGATCATCTCGTTAGATGCAGAAAAAGCATTTGACAAGATCCAACACCCATTCATGATAAAAGTTTTGGAAAGATCAGGAATTCAAGGCCCATACCTAAACATGATAAAAGCAATCTACAGCAAACCAGTAGCCAACATCAAAGTAAATGGAGAGAAGCTGGAAGCAATCCCACTAAAATCAGGGACTAGACAAGGCTGCCCACTTTCTCCCTACCTTTTCAACATAGTACTTGAAGTATTAGCCAGAGCAATTCGACAACAAAAGGAGATCAAGGGGATACAAATTGGAAAATAGGAAGTCAAAATATCACTTTTTGCAGATGATATGATAGTATATATAAGTGACCCTAAAAATTCTACCAGAGAACTCCTAAACCTGATAAACAGCTTCGGTGAAGTAGCTGGATATAAAATAAACTCAAACAAGTCAATGGCCTTTCTCTATACAAAGAATAAACAGGCTGAGAAAGAAATTAGGGAAACAACACCCTTCTCAATAGTCACAAATAATATAAAATATCTTGGCGTGACTCTAACTAAGGAAGTGAAAGATCTGTATGATAAAAACTTCAAATCTCTGAAGAAAGAAATTAAGGAAGATCTCAGAAGATGGAAAGATCTCCCATGCTCATGGATTGGCAGGATCAACATTGTAAAAATGGCTATCTTGCCAAAAGCAATCTACAGATTCAATGCAATCCCCATCAAAATTCCAACTCAATTCTTCAACGAATTGGAAGGAGCAATTTGCAAATTTGTCTGGAATAACAAAAAACCTAGGATAGCAAAAAGTCTTCTCAAGGATAGAAGAACTTCTGGCGGAATCACCATGCCAGACCTAAAGCTTTACTACAGAGCAATTGTGATAAAAACTGCATGGTACTGGTATAGAGACAGACAAGTAGACCAATGGAATAGAAATGAAGACCCAGAAATGAACCCACACACCTATGGTCACTTGATCTTCGACAAGGGAGCTAAAACCATCCAGTGGAAGAAAGACAGCATTTTCAACAATTGGTGCTGGCACAACTGGTTGTTATCGTGTAGAAGAATGCGAATCGATCCATACTTATCTCCTTGTACTAAGGTCAAATCTAAGTGGATCAAGGAACTTCACATAAAACCAGAGACACTGAAACTTATAGAGCAGAAGGTGGGGAAAAGTCTTGAAGATATGGGCACAGGGGAAAAATTCCTGAACAGAACAGCAATGGCTTGTGCTGTAAGATCGAGAATTGACAAATGGGACCTAATGAAACTCCAAAGTTTCTGCAAGGCAAAAGACACCGTCAATAAGACAAAAAGACCACCAACAGATTGGGAAAGGATCTTTACCTATCCTAAATCAGATAGGGGACTAATATCCAACATATATAAAGAACTCAAGAAGGTGGACTTCAGAAAATCAAATAACCCCATTAAAAAATGGGGCTCAGAACTGAACAAAGAATTCTCACCTGAGGAATACCGAATGGCAGAGAAGCACCTGAAAAAATGTTCAACATCCTTAATCATCAGGGAAATGCAAATAAAAACAACCCTGAGATTCCACCTCACACCAGTCAGAATGGCTAAGATCAAAAATTCAGGTGACAGCAGATGCTGGCGTGGATGTGGAGAAAGAGGAACACTCCTCCATTGTTGGTGGGAGTGCAGGCTTGTACAACCACTCTGGAAATCAGTCTGGCGGTTCCTCAGAAAACTGGACATAGTACTACCGGAGGATCCAGCAATACCTCTCCTGGGCATATATCCAGAAGATGCCCCAACTGGTAAGAAGGACACATGCTCCACTATGTTCATAGCAGCCTTATTTATAATAGCCAGAAGCTGGAAAGAACCTAGATGCCCCTCAACAGAGGAATCGATACAGAAAATGTGGTACATCTACACAATGGAGTACTACTCAGCTATTAAAAAGAATGAATTTATGAAATTCCTAGCCAAATGGATGGACCTGGAGGGCATCATCCTGAGTGAGGTAACACATTCACAAAGAAACTCACACAATATGTACTCACTGATAAGTGGATATTAGCCCCAAACCTAGGATACCCAAGATATAAGATATAATTTGCTAAACACATGAAACTCAAGAAGAATGAAGACTGAAGTGTGGGCACTATGCCCTTCCTTAGATTTGGGAACAAAACACCCATGGAAGGAGTTACAGAGACAAAGTTTGGAGCTGAGATGAAAGGATGGACCTCGTAGAGACTGCCATATCCAGGGATCCACCCCATAATCAGCATCCAAACGCCGACACCATTGCATACACTAGCAAGATTTTATTGAAAGGACCCAGATGTAGCTCTCTCTTGTGAGACTATGCCGGGGCCTAGCAAACACAGAAGTGGATGCTCACAATCAGCTAATGGATGGATCATAGGGCTCCCAACGGAGGAGCTAGAGAAAGTAGCCAAGGAGCTAAAGGGATCTGCAACCCTATAGGTGGAACAACATTCTGAACTAACCAGTACCCTGGAGGTCTTGACTCTAGCTGCATATGTATCAAAAGATGGCCTAGTCGGCCATCACTGGAAAGAGAGGCCCATTGGACTTGCAAACTTTATATGCCCCAGTACAGGGGAACACCAGGGCCAAAAAGGGGGAGTGGGTGGGCAGGGGAGTGGGGGTGGGTGGATATGGGGGACTTTTGGTATAGCATTGGAAATGTAAATGAGCTAAATACCTAATAAAAAATGGAAAAAAAAAAAGAAAATGGCAGCCATTACACAAAAACTAGTGCATATATATATATATATATACATATATATATATATGTGTGTGTGTGTGTGTGTGTGTGTGTGTGTGTGTGTGTGTGTGTGTGTGTGTTTGTGTGTGTATTCCAAGCAATGAATTGTGTTATGAGATTTTCATACATATACATTTCTTTCTTTGGTTTTATTTGTCTTCCTTGTTACCATTTCTTATTTCTCCGACCCACTACTGGTCCCCTTATTTTTCTCAAGTATTTACATATGAAAATATGTGCTTCAAGTTGTTGGTCAGGCTAATCCAAATGACTCCTAAAACAAATAGGCTATTAATGTTGCCTTTTGTTGCCTCCCAGAAGGTGAAAGTAAGTCCTGGAGCTACTGAAGATACCATGGGACTGTGGCATAGGGTCCAGTATATCTGATGTAGGGGGAATATAAACACATAAATACTTAAATGCAATCTGCTCTGTTCATATAATGTTACTTTTATGTATGTATTTTCAGGGCTAGCCGTTCGCTATTGGATGACCAATTGGTGAGCTCTTCCCCAAGCAAGACTATTTCTTTTGCTTTTAGTTTTCCTTACTTGTCTGTAGTGCTTTGTTTAAGGTTGAGGCCCCATGGGCTTTCTGCCTTCCTGGTGTCTTTGAGTGTTATCCTTGTTCAGGTCATGTTTAGGCAGACATGTTAATTAAACTTCATGGATGTCTCTTTGGACATTTCTAGGAGACACGATCTCACAGCAAATTTCAAATTCCTTTTGCTCTTCACCCCACCTCACCTTATGCAATGATCCCTGTGCCTTAGGTATGGCAGTTGTGTCTTATATATATTGGTTGGAATTTTGCCCCACAACTCTGCAGTTTGATCAGTTTGATTGGTTGTAGTTTTCTGTAGTGGTTTCTGCCCGTTGCAAGAAGAAATTTCCTTGATTAGGGAGAAAAAACTACATTTTCTTTCTTTCTTTCTTTCTTTCTTTCTTTCTTTCTTTTTTTTTTTTTTTTTTACTCATTAATCTGTTGATGGGTAACTAGGCTGATTCCATATCTTGTTTTTTGGATATAGTGCTATAATAGACATGTATATACCAGTATCTATGTGAATACAGACGGGAGTGTGATAGCTACATCATATGGTAATTGTACAGTCACATGTTTTTTTATTTGTTTGAGAAAAAATCTTACTATGTAGCTATAGCTGGTCTTGAATTTTCCATGTATCTTAGACTGACCTCAAACTGCCCTTGCCTCTCAAGTGCTTGGGACAGTGGCATGCACAAGCACACAGAGATATAGTTTTTTTGAAAAACTCCTGTACTGATTTTCAGGCTTTATTTTTAGACATATCAAATCTGAACTTTGAATTGTGGGAACCACCACAATAGTTTTATTAAGAGTCATTACAGTGGGACATGAGGAAGGGCTCTGTGGTCATCCAATAAGAAATTGTTTGTTTCCCAGAGAGCTCAAATTTCCTGCAATGAAACCATCAAACCCTTGTTTATAATAACCAAAGAAAAAGAGGTATATCACTTCTCACTCAGATACTAGCATACAGAATTATGGCTTCACAACTGTAAGATGTCTTTAATACATGAATAATTATATCAATAGTTAAACATGGAATGAAGAGTCATTCATTGATTCTTGATAATTTTTCTCCTATGATAATTTTCCTGATAAAATTTTGTCCCTTCTCCTTTAAGAATATTTATAGTTTGGCATATGGCATGTATCAAAACTCTCATAATGTAGAGGAGCTTAAAGCCTTCATTTCAGTGAGAGATACTATGAACGTTGAATAATAATGGGCCACATTATTATTATAGTTACTATTGCTCCACAGGAATTGAAATATGTACACAGGGAAATAAGCTAGATTCCATTAGACAGTTTACCCATCATATACTTGAAATAAACTTAGAGTGAGTTGTCTTAATATGACTTCTGAGACTAAAAGTCTTTGTCAAGGTCAATGTCAACAGAAAACAGATAAACATCCTCTTGCAAAATCTATTTCATTGCAGTTTACAAACTAGTTGGGGTTTTTAAAAAGTTCCTGTCTCTACACATATCCTAACTTGTAACTATATAAGCAAACTATGTGTCAACCTTTAGATATGGCTATGGTGGCCAGATAAAGCTCACAAATTCTATGATCAAGTTCACAAAAATTCTTAACTGTTTAGTGGTGTGGTCAGCTCCCATTCCACCAGTTCTTCAGTCTTCTGTTCAATCCATGGGAATCTTTGTTAAATCCAGATTGTGAGTCTTCTTTCATGAGCTGTCTCAGGCTCATTTGGAGGTACAGGTACCATGGAACAATGGAGTGACCAAAGGAAACAAGACAATGAAGCAATATAAGAACTGGGAGGGGCATATGAGCAGGAAGGGGATAACTGTGTGCCATACTAACATTAGGAATTGCAAACAGCATTGAAAGCTCATTTGTAGAGGAACAGTATATTATCGACTTTACTGTAACAACCTACCTGATGGAAATAATAAGAGAAAAGGGATTTATTGGACTCATTATTCTTGTCCATCATAGCAGAGAAGGCACTGTAGAGTTAGTTCATAGTTATGGGAATATAAGTTGAAGGCTGCTCACATTTCGGTGAATCAGAAAGCAGAACACTGAAATGGGACCAGCCACAGGTCTGAGATATTACCATGCTCATTGTAACTCACTTCTAAGAGCCAGGTTCCACAGCATCCTGAAACAGTGACACCAAATAGGGACCAGGTATTAAACCACACGTATCTGTGGGGATCATTTCAGATTTAACCATGAAGAGGAAGATGTCTCTTTTAAGCTTTAACGATTGTGTTCATCACTGTATTAGTTACTTTTGTGCCTCTGTGATAATACATCATGACCAAAGGCAACTAATGGACAAAGGCATTTATTTTGGCCTAAAGTTCCAGAGGGAGATTCCATAAATACATGGTAGGCATGGCAGCAGGTGACCAAAGCAGAAAGCTAAAGCAATCACATCTACCCCAGACAGAAAGCAGAGTGTTGGCTTAAATTATTCTCAACCTTATTTTAAATAACGGTTTATAAATACTTAAACCTCCCTTCTAGCCCATTGCTCACGAGAGGTAAAAGAAAAGAAAGTTACTAGAATGTGGGGGAAGTGGACCTATTTAGAGATTGTTCTTTGGAGCAAACTCCAATCTTCATTGACAGGAAATCACTGGTTCAGTTCACAGAAATCAGCAATGGCTGCTCTATCCATTCGCAAACACTTCACAAATATACCAGCAGTCCAGTAGTGATGGGATAGCAAACAGAAATCATCGGTGGTGGCATGACCCAGCGGAAACAGCCAGGCATTGGCTGAATCAGCACTAGTCAGCAGTAGTGACTGGACCACCAGGGACACCAGAAGATGTTCTTGTCTTTGCTTTGCTCAGCAAAGATGGGAGACCAAGGAAGCATTGCAAAGTTAGCTATGCAAGCAAGCCCCCGTCACTGTCCACTGAGTCCTATTTATATTCCCTTCAAACATCACGTGTTCTCCACGTGTCCTGCCTCACCATGTATCTTGCCTCGGCACATGAATCTCTCTTAGCAAAACCTCCCGTGAGTCTGTATCAGCTAACATCACTCTGCCAATCTCCTGAGTTCATGGAAGTGATGCCACCAGAACACTACCAGAGTTTTTGGTGCATTTCTCTCTATGGAGTCAGGACAAATGGAGCTCAGCTACTAAATATATGGTGAACCAATACATGTGTGTCGCTAGTGAAGAATCCTTCATCATGTGTCCTTTTAAGTGCTTGCTTTAGCAAAACATTCTTTCATGAGTGTCCACTTAAGGAAAACACTCCTTCATGTGTTTGCCTCAGCAAAACACCATCTGACACAACTGACTTTCCAAAGAACCCTTAAGTTTCCACTTCAGCAGAGTGAACTGAGAGTGTAATGAACATGTAAATTCTTAGAGCCCATTGTCAGTGACATACTTCCTCCACCAAGGTTCCACATCCAAAAGGTTCCATAACTATCAAAGCAGCACTGCCAACTAGAGACCAAGTGTTCAAATATGTGAGCCTATGGGGGCATTTTTTTTCAAGGAAACCATCACAATTGTTTTATATCCAAACAGAAACATACACATACATGTCTGACTGGGAGTTGGGAGAAGGTCAAATGTCTTGACATGGCGGTACAGCCAGCAGTAGAGTTGTGAAAGGATGAAAAGGCTGTCTGAAATTCGCAACCCTTTACATACAAACACACAGCAAATGCCAACTGGGTAACTGTACACCAGACAGCTAGAGGCATCGACATTGCAGTGTGGGGAGCTAGAGTATGAGATCTTTCGCTGACATAACGGCTTCACTCACCATACATGCGGTTCTGTGTGTGTGTGTGCAAAAAGAGATGGTGGCTGATTGTGAAAGGGAATAGAGAGGCTCAGAAATGCAGTTACTACTACTTGTACTTCTGGTGACCTGCTTCTTTCACCTCAAGTAGTGTGATAGTTCTGCACCGTAAAGCACATGACATTGCTGGCTAAGTCTTGGCTACAATTTCCTTGCAGGCACTCCCTTCTGGTCCCAGGTAGTAGAAGATTAGGGCTCAGAAAGCATTTTTGGTAAGAGGCACTGCTGGAGCTGAGATTCGGGGTTTCAGCAGACATTTGTAGGTTATAACTGCCATTATTTCACAAATAAGAGATATAAATGGAAAGATATAAATTAAAAAAAACACAGCAATTCAGAAATCATGAGCAAATCAACAAGTATCTATTACAGACCCGAGAATGACTTGAAATATCGGGGGGGGGGGGGGAAGGTGGCTGATAGCTCTTTACCTGGAACTTCCTGAGTTAGCTTTCAATGAGGAAATGAAGAGTTAGAATAGCACAATAAATCTGAGGGGTCAGTCCTGAGAAACTAAAGCAAAAACACATGCTAGATTCAAATGTCTGTGTACTGTTTGTTTTTGCTGTGATTTGTTTGATTGTGTGTGGGTGTGCATGTGTGTAAGTCAGAAGTCAAATGTCCTCTCTACCATGGGACCCAAGGAACTGAACTCAGATCATCAACTTGGCATTACGTCCCTTTACCTGCTGAGCCATTTCATTGGACCATGACTAGTATTATTTTGTAATAAACAGGCGAATCACCAACAATGCTACTATTTAGTCATAGCATCTGAGATTTTAATGACAATAGTTTCAAGTGTGTGTGGCCATCCATATATACTCTTACAAGTACACTATAAAAGTATATTTTCTTATGCTTTCCAGAAAGTTGTTTCTTCAGAAACATTTAATATATTTCTGATTAAATCTTAGGCTCAAAATTTTATGCCTGTGTTATATTTTCCAGCATTCTGTCATGGTACTGCCTATTTGCAGAGATGCTATATATAATTATTAGTATTCATAATTGCCTTACCAAATTCTCCTATTTCTGTTGATTCCTATGTAGTAATTATAGTTTTTGAAAAAAATGCTACTTTTACTTCAGTCATCAACTTACACTTATTTTTTTATATCAAGTTAGATTACCCTGCTCTGGAAGAACAAAATTTGTCAACAGAGGCCATTGAGGCACATATGGTCTATGCTTAACTGTAGTAAGTCATCCTTATTATTTTATTGTTAAATATGATATCAAGTATTACTCTTTATCATATGACAAAGATAGGTGATTATTTCTCTCTCTCTCTCTCTTTCTCTCTCTCTCTCTCTCAATCAAGATTTTACATTAAGAACAAATGCTGACACCTGGAGAGACAGGCAAGTGATTAAAGTCCTTTCTGGGCAAATATGAGGACTCATGCCTAGGGTTTCTGAAAGCAGGTAACGTTGGGTGTGGTAGCAGGTACCTGGAATCCCAGTGCTCCAATATCAAGATGGGAGGCTAGGAAAGACAAATCCTGAAAACCCACAGGTCAGCAAGCCTGTATGCAGCAATAGGTAACAGAGACCCTGTCTCATATGAGGTGGCGGGGACAGTGATGCTCAAGACTGTCCCCTGACTTCCACACATGCACTTCAGCACATAAGCAGCCATAGTCTAAAGCATTCACCCCTCAACCCCCACACAGCATACATGCCACAATTTAAAAAAAAATGGACCAGCAGGATGGCTCAAAAGGTAAGGGCACTTACCCCAGTGCTAAGGACTTGAATTTGATCCACAAGACCTAAATTGCATATTGGGAGAAAAGAACATATGCAACAAGCTGTTCTCTGATCTCTACATGTTCATAGTAGCATTCACAAACAAAAATTAAATAAATAACTGTAAAAGAATGAATGCTATTTTTTTTTTCCGAAATGTTTTTTGGAATCTAATGGGATCATTATATGATTATCCCTCTGCTAACCTCTTTATAATTTTATGATAAAAATTGTCTAATGTTTTCTAACTAGAAAATACATTTAACATATACTGCAGAGTAGTGTAAGTGGGGAACAGCTGATGAGGAGTCAGAAACGGAAACTGAGGTGGAGGATGGAGACAGGCTGTCCCTCAGGAGCGCTGGCCCAGAAGGCGAGAGAAGCAAAAGGAGATCGTCACCAAGGTGTCTACTGTTATTTGAAATGTCAGTGATCCTTGGTTGTACTTATTAAATCAAACACTCAGAATGGTAAATAAACAGAAAGGAAAGTCAAATTCCTTATAGACAATAGAGAAGGCATGTAATATGTTTGACATGTAGCTGACTGCTTAGAGGCTGTGAGAAGTGTCAGAAGACAAAGTACAAATATATAAGGCCTGGGATTTAGAAAAAAAATTTTTTTAAACCATGGAGCAAAGTACAAATTCCTGAGGATCAGGGAGGCCTTACTGGACAAGAGGGTTACAAAGCCATTTTCTAATGTCCAGCCATCTATGCAGTCCAGCCACCAAGCTTGCTTCCTCCTCGTATGTTACTCTATTATGACCTGACAGATTTAGTTGTTGACATTTCATGGGAATTTTCCTACATGTCATCATAACATTGATCTTAAATTTCTAATTCTTGTTATTATTGATCTTGGCTTGTGATTATATTTTCCTTGTAAAATAAGCCAAGAGAGGTTAGTTCTTTTTATTTTTGTAATGTCTCAAACGAGATGGGACTAACTTCTGCCTGAAAGTTTGACATTTGTTGAGGGGGAGGGTTTTGCTGTGTAGTCCAGGCTGAGCTCACAACCTCCCTACCTCAGCCTTCAAAGTGCTGGAACTAGAGGTATGCACTCTGCTGCCATGTAGCAGGTCAAAGGTTTGGTAGGATTCATGTGAAATCACTTGGTTATCGGTACAGAAATAGTTTGATGATTTTGGTTTTTTTTTCTTTGGTTTCTTCAGTGTTTACTTGTATGTGAATTTTAACCCTCTTTAAAAATTTATATTTTCCATTACTCTAATTTTCATTCTTAAATGTATTAGCTCATTATTTTACTTAGATCCCTTGGTGTGGTTTTTGTTGTTTTGTTTTTAGACAGGATTCTCTACATAGTGCTGGCTATCCTGGTGCTCAGTACATAAACAAGGCTGACCTTGAACTCATAGACATGCGTGCTGCTGCCTCCCTAGTGCTGGGATGAAAGAATGTTATACTACTTCCAGCTCTTTTACAATGCTCTTAATCACTCCCCAAGTCGATATCTATCACATGTCTGTCTGCCTGTCTGTCTGTCTGTCTTCTGCTTATTGATTTGATGGAGACACAATTTCAGACTTCTGGAACCATGGGGAAAAGCATGAATTAGAAAGAATGAGAGTATCGCTTCTCGGCCTTTGGCTAAGATCAAGTGTAGAAAGAATGAGAGTGCAGTTTTATTATTATACAACATCCACTGACTCGTTGTATAGTCTTCAAAGCTTCTTTCTTGCCCTTTAAAACAAATGACCAAACTCGTACATCTAGAATGCAAATAACTAGGACTTCACTCTGTAGGACACTCTGTCCCATTTTACTGGCTGAGTGATGGGCTTACCTGAAACCTGTTTATGCCATTTATGAAAATCATTACAATCTCAATATCTATTTACATGCTATCAAGACAATGAATATTAATGTGAAGAAAAGCTGTTTCTATGAAAACTTGGCTGGATGTTTTGCAAAGGCTCCATATTAAAATCATTGCCTTAACAAAGAAAAGTGGTTCGTGCCTGAATTCCAGCACACAGCAGGCTAAGACAAGAAGATTGTACTGAGTGTGAGGCCAGCTGTGGCTACAGAGTGAGACTCTGACTCAGATAAACAAACAAACAGCAATAGCAACAACAAAGGTTGCCTCACACTTTCTATCCCATTAGATATGGGAGAGAGAATTGTTAAAATCTGCAAAGTTACCACCCAGCACTAGGATTCAGGACTAAGTGAAGATGCGTTATAGAAATGGCTGATGTTAGACAGTGTTGGAGCACTGCGGTCAGAAAATTCCACTGCCACAAGAAAAGAGAATGTACCACAAAAGATCACAGAATAACCGTGTTTTAGTTTCTAATAAAGTATAAGTTGTTCTGAATTATCTCTATACCCCTCTTCTTCCCTCCCCCCACTGTTTCTGATTGAGGTAGGAAAAGAATCTTTACTGAATACTACTTTCCTCTTGGTTAGCTCTTATTTTATTTTTTTATTTTAAGAAGCATGAATGCATGCTTTTTTTGCCTTCATTCATGTCTGTGCACCACTTTCTTGGTGCCTGTGAAGGCCAGAAAATGGTATAGAGTCCCTTGGGACTGGAACTGCAGACAGCTGTGGGCTTCCATGAGTGCTGGGATGTGATTCTGGATCCTCGGGAAGAGCATCAGTGCTCTTAGGAGCTGAGCCATCTCTCCAGCTTCTACTGATTAATTCATTATGGTTTCAAAAATTCATTTAAAATATTTTAATTATTATACAGTATCCCCTGATGATCTTTGGATTCCACTGGAATCAGGTATGACAACTTTCTTTTCATCTCTAATAGCATCTCTAATTTTACATGCATACAGTGTGTTTAATTACGACCCCTTCCACTCGCTGTCCTCCAGTTTCTTCCCTATTACTCCTTACCACTATTCTCCCAGATATTCATGTGGCTGAGGTTTTTTTTCCCATTTTTTTAAAAAACACAATGAGTCCCCTTTTTGCTGCCCTATATTTGTGTAGGTGTAGGGCCACCTACAGAAACATGGACACTTTGTAATTGGACTTAACATCCACGGCACAGCACAAAACCTATCTATGCATGGCACTGTTAATAGGGCCTGTGGCAGGCTGTGGGGGAGAACTTACTAATATTATGTTGCTAAATGGACATAGTATTGAAATTGATTTTTGTCTTTAATGTAAACACTTACAGGTATAAGTTTTCCTTGAAGGGCTGACTGGGCTGAGTCTTGGGGTTCACTTTACTATGCTCTCATTTTCTTTGGTTTTAGAAATATTTAGATTTGATTACTGGAGTTCTTCAACAATCCACTGATCTCTAAAAGTGCATTCTTTAGTCTCCAAGCATTGATGTGTTTTCTGAGGTCTTGCTCCGGCTTTCTGGTTTATTTCACTCACTGAAATTGAAGAATAAAAATTTTTTACTAAACTCTTCTTCACCCCAGAGCCCGACCCCTCCCATCTAGAGATTGTTCCCGGAACACTCCTAAACTTTTCACCCCAGAATGCATTCCTGAACTCCTCATCCTAAAGTTCGAACCCTCCCAACTAAAAACTGTTCCAAGAACATTTTTGAGATAAAGGCCTCCTGGAACAACCTCAAAATGAACCGGGTACATTGCCAAATGATAGGACATGACCCCTTAGTTACGTAGATTCCTTTGGCAGAACCCCTTGTCCCTTGGCAGAACCCCCTAGTGATGTAAACTTGTACTTTCCCTGCCCAGTTCTCCCCCTTTGAGTTTTACTATATAAGCCTATGAAAAATTTTGGCTGTCCGTCGATTCTCCTCTACACCACTAGGTGTATGAGTTTCGACCCCAGAGCTCTGGTCTGTGTGCTTTCATGTTGCTGCTTTATTAAATCTTACCTTCTACATTTTATGTATGGTCTCAGTGTCTTCTTGGGTCCGCGGCTGTCCCGGGACTTGAGTGCCTGAGTGAGGGTCTCCCTTCGGGGGTCTTTCATTTGGTGCATTGGCCGGGAATCAGCGCGACCACCCAGAGGTCCTAGACCCACTTAGAGGTAAGATTCTTTGTTCTGTTTTGGTCTGATGTCTGTGTTCTGTTTCTAAGTTTGGTGCGATCGCAGTTTCAGTTTTGCGGACGCTCAGTGAGACCGCGCTCCGAGAGGGAGCGCGGGGTGGATAAGGATAGACGTGTCCAGGTGTCCACCGTCCGTTCACCCTGGGAGACGTCCCAGGAGGAACAGGGGAGGATCAGGGACGCCTGGTGGACCCCTTTGAAGGCCAAGAGACCATTTGGGGTTGCGAGATCGTGGGTTTGAGTCCCACCTCGTGCCCAGTTGCGAGATCGTGGGTTCGAGTCCCACCTCGCGTTTTGTTGCGAGATCGTGGGTTTGAGTCCCACCTCGCGCCTTGTTGCGAGACCATGGGTTCGAGTCCCGCCTCGCGTTTGGTCACGGGATCGTGGGTTCCAGTCCCACCTCGTGCAGAGGGTCTCAATCGGCCGGCCTTAGAGAGGCCATCTGATTCTTTGAGTTGCTTGTGGTCGCCGCGGAGTCGCCGCCGTTTCTGGTTTCTTTTTTGTCTTAGTCTCGTGTCCGCTCTTGTTGTGACTACTGTTTTTCTAGAAATGGGACAATCTGTGTCCACTCCCCTTTCTCTGACTCTGGAGCATTGGAAGGAGGTGCGGGTCAGAGCCCACAACCAGTTGGTGGAGGTCAGAAAGGGTCCGTGGCAGACCTTTTGCGCCTCCGAGTGGCCAACGTTTGGAGTGGGCTGGCCACCTGAGGGTGCTTTTGACTTGTCACTAATCACCGCCGTCAGGCGAATTGTTTTTCAGGAGGAAGGGGGTCACCCTGATCAGATCCCCTACATTGTGACCTGGCAGAATCTCGTCCAATTCCCACCTCCATGGGTCAAGCCTTGGACCCCAAACTCTTCGAAGCTGACGGTAGCGGTTGCCCAGTCTGATGCAGCTGGAAAGTCCGGCCCATCAGCACCCCCCAAGATCTATCCAGAGATTGACGACCTCCTCTGGATGGACTCCCAACCTCCCCCTTACCCCTTGCCCCAACAGCCACCTGCAGCTGCCCCACCACAGGGACCAGTAGCGAGAGGGGCTCAGGGACCGGCGGCGGGGGGGACTCGGAGTCGCCGAGGCCGAAGCCCCGGGGAGGAAGGGGGGCCAGACTCAACAGTTGCCCTGCCACTCAGAGCACATGTAGGAGGGCCAGCACCAGGACCTAATGATCTCATTCCTTTACAGTATTGGCCTTTTCCCTCTTCTGATTTATACAATTGGAAAACTAACCACCCTCCCTTCTCAGAGAACCCCTCTGGACTTACTGGGCTCCTTGAATCACTTATGTTCTCCCATCAACCCACTTGGGATGATTGTCAGCAGCTTTTGCAGGTTCTTTTTACCACAGAAGAAAGAGAAAGAATCCTGATGGAGGCGAGAAAAAATGTTCTGGGAGAGGACGGCACACCCACTGCCCTCCCTAACCTCGTGGACGAGGCTTTTCCCTTGAACCGCCCCAACTGGGACTACAACACCGCGGAAGGTAGGGGACGCCTCCTTGTCTATCGCCGGACTCTAGTGGCAGGTCTCAGAGGAGCCGCTAGACGGCCCACCAATTTGGCTAAGGTAAGAGAGGTCTTGCAGGGGCAGACTGAACCACCCTCAGTCTTTCTTGAGCGTCTAATGGAGGCATATAGGAGATACACCCCTTTTGACCCCTTGTCAGAGGGGCAGAGAGCCGCTGTAGCCATGGCCTTCATTGGTCAGTCCGCTCCCGACATTAAGAAAAAGCTGCAAAGGCTGGAGGGGCTCCAAGATCATATGCTCCAAGATTTAGTAAAAGAAGCAGAGAAAGTCTATCATAAGAGGGAAACAGAAGAAGAGAGGCAAGAGAGAGAGAAGAAAGAAATAGAGGAGAGGGAAAATAGACGGGATCGCCATCAGGAGAGAAATCTGAGTAAAATTTTGGCCGCAGTTGTGAATGATAGACAGTCAGGAAAAGGTAAAATAGGGCTCCTGGGCAACAGGGAAGTGAAACCGCTAGGTGGCAGAAAGATACCACTGGAAAAAGACCAATGCGCCTATTGCAAAGAGAAAGGACACTGGGCTAGAGATTGCCCTAAAAAGCGGGAGCGATCCAAGGTCCTGACCCTAGAAGATGATTAGGGAAGTCGGGCTCAGACCCCCTCCCTGAGCCTAGGGTAACTTTGTCCGTGGAGGGGACCCCTGTCAACTTCCTGATAGACACCGGAGCAGAGCATTCAGTACTCACTAACCCCCTAGGCAAGCTGGGCTCCAAAAAGACCATGGTAATTGGAGCCACTGGTAGTAAATTTTACCCCTGGACGACCAAACGAGCTCTTCAGATAGACAAGAATATAGTGACCCACTCCTTTCTGGTGATACCTGAGTGCCCTGCTCCCCTCTTGGGGCGCAATCTGCTAACCAAACTAAAGGCTCAAGTCCAATTTACTTCAGAAGGCCCACAAGTAAGCTGGGGAAAAGCCCCTGTTGCCTGCCTTGTCCTCAACACAGAGGAAGAGTACCGGTTGCATGAAGAACAACCCAAAAATGCAGTCTCTTCAGGTTGGCTAACTGCGTTCCCCAATGTCTGGGCAGAACAAGCAGGAATGGGGTTGGCTAAACAAGTGCCTCCGGTTGTGGTAGAACTTAAAGCTGATGCCACCCCCATTTCGGTGAAACAATACCCCATGAGCAAGAAAGCTAGAGAAGGCATCCGGCCTCATATCCAGAGGTTGCTGGGCCAAGGAGTTTTAGTGGCCTGTCAGTCCCCCTGGAATACACCACTTCTGCCGGTTCGAAAACCAGGGACCAATGACTATCGCCCGGTACAAGACCTCCGGGAGGTTAACAAAAGGGTCCTGGACATTCACCCCACAGTCCCGAACCCGTACAATTTATTAAGCTCTCTCCCACCTGAAAGAACATGGTATACAGTTCTGGACTTAAAAGATGCCTTCTTTTGCCTGCGTTTGCACCCTAAGAGTCAGCTCCTGTTTGCTTTTGAATGGAGGGACCCAGAGGGCGGACAGACTGGTCAACTAACTTGGACTAGGCTACCACAGGGGTTCAAAAATTCCCCCACCCTGTTTGACGAGGCCCTCCATCGGGATCTCGCGCCTTTTCGCGCTCGAAACCCTCAGCTTACCCTACTACAGTATGTGGATGATCTCTTGGTTGCGGCAGCCTCGAAGGAGCTGTGTCACCAGGGAACTGAGAGGCTCCTTGCAGAACTGAGTGACTTGGGGTATCGAGTTTCGGCTAAAAAGGCACAAATCTGTCAAACTGAGGTAACCTACCTGGGGTATACCCTCCGAGGGGGCAAAAGATGGCTCACAGAGGCCCGGAAGAAGACTGTTATGATGATCCCATCGCCAACTACCCCACGGCAGGTACGTGAGTTTCTGGGGACTGCTGGCTTTTGTAGACTCTGGATTCCAGGCTTTGCAACCCTAGCAGCACCTCTATATCCTTTGACTAAGGAAGGGGTTCCTTTCGAGTGGAAAGAAGAACACCAGAGAGCTTTTGAGGCTATCAAGTCGTCTCTAATGACTGCCCCCCGCGCTAGCATTACCAGACTTGACTAAGCCTTTCGTCCTATATGTGGACGAGAGAGCGGGTGTAGCCAGGGGAGTGTTGACACAAGCACTGGGACCCTGGAAGAGACCTGTAGCCTATTTGTCAAAAAAATTAGATCCTGTTGCTAGTGGATGGCCCACATGTCTGAAAGCTATTGCAGCAGTAGCCCTGTTGATTAAAGATGCTGACAAATTGACAATGGGACAACAGGTGACTGTTGTGGCCCCTCATGCCTTAGAAAGTATCGTGCGGCAGCCACCTGACAGATGGATGACAAATGCCCGAATGACACACTATCAGAGCCTGCTGCTAAATGAGTGTGTAACCTTTGTGCCCCCTGCCATCCTCAACCCAGCTACCCTTCTCCCTCTAACAAATGATTCCATCCCAGTACATCAATGTATGGACATCCTCGCTGAAGAAACTGGGACCAGAAGTGACCTGACTGACCAACCCTGGCCTGGAGCTCCCAGTTGGTACACGGACGGCAGCAGTTTCCTGATAGAGGGGAAGCGAAAGGCTGGAGCTGCGGTGGTAGACGGGAAAAAGGTAATTTGGGCAAGCGCTTTGCCTGAAGGAACGTCGGCACAAAAGGCTGAACTTATAGCGCTTATTCAAGCCCTCCGAGAGGCTAAAGGTAAGATCATTAACATCTACACTGACAGCCGCTATGCTTTTGCTACCGCACACATCCATGGGGCCATCTACAGGCAGCGAGGGCTATTGACCTCGGCTGGTAAAGACATTAAAAACAAAGAAGAAATTCTGGCCCTGTTGGAAGCCATACATGCACCTAAGAAGGTAGCCATCATCCACTGCCCCGGCCACCAAAGAGGAAAAGACTTGGTGGCCAGGGGCAACCGAATGGCAGACTCAGTAGCAAAACAAGTTGCTCAAGGGGCCATGATCTTAACTGAAAAAGGTGATCCGCCCAAAAGCACTGAGGACGAGAGATATAACATAAAAGAGCTATGGTGGACCAGAGATCCCTTCCCATATTTTTTTGAAGGGAAAATAGAATTAACTCCTGAAGAAGGAATAAAATTTGTGAAAGGACTACACCAATTCACCCACCTGGGAGTTGAAAAAATGATGAGACTAATTAAAAATTCCCGATACCAAGTCCCCAACCTGAAGTCAGTGGCTCAAAAGATTATAGACTCCTGCAAACCATGTGCATTCACTAATGCAACTAAAGCCTACAGAGAACCTGGAAAGAGACAACGGGGAGACCATCCTGGAGTGTATTGGGAGGTAGACTTTACTGAAGTTAAACCTGGAATGTATGGTAACAAATATCTGTTAGTATTTGTAGACACCTTTTCAGGATGGGTCGAGGCGTTTCCCACTAAAACAGAGACTGCCCAGATTGTGGCCAAGAAGATCCTTGAAGAAATCCTGCCAAGATTTGGAATCCCTAAGGT
The DNA here is from genome assembly GCF_000001635.26 of Mus musculus. NCBI lineage: Eukaryota > Metazoa > Chordata > Mammalia > Rodentia > Muridae > Mus > Mus musculus. The sequence continues at coordinate 20,653,196 of NC_000079.6, read as the reverse complement.
AATCGGGTCCGACAATGGACCAGCCTTTGTTGCCCAGGTAAGTCAGGGCTTGGCCACTCAGTTGGGCATCGATTGGAAATTACACTGTGCTTACCGCCCTCAAAGCTCAGGACAGGTAGAGAGGATGAATAGGACCTTAAAAGAGACCTTGACTAAATTAGCCATTGAGACCGGCGGGAAAGACTGGGTGGCTCTCCTCCCTCTTGCGCTCTTCCGAGCCCGGAACACTCCTGGACGTTTCGGGCTCACTCCTTTTGAAGTTCTGTATGGAGGACCTTCCCCCCTAATGGAAGCTGGTGGAACATTAGTTTCCGACTCTGACCCTGTCTTACCCTCCTCTTTGCTTATTCATTTAAAGGCCCTAGAAGTGATTAGGACCCAGATTTGGGACCAACTGAAAGTAGCCTATACCCCAGGGACCACCGCAGTACCCCACGGGTTCCGAGTTGGAGACAAAGTCTTGGTCAGGCGGCATCGAACCGGCAGCCTTGAGCCATGGTGGAAGGGACCCTATTTGGTGTTACTGACAACCCCTACTGCGGTAAAAGTTGATGGAATCGCCTCCTGGATCCACGCCTCCCACGTCAAGAGGACCGCCAGCCAAGATGAAGAAAACCACGACGACAATTGGACAGTGGCAGCCACTGACAATCCTCTTAAGCTTCGTCTGCGTTGCAGGCGCCACTCTAGACCTAGGGAATCTTAACCCTCATGCTCCAATTCAACAGTCCTGGGAGGTGCTTAATGAAAAGGGAAACATTGTATGGGCAACCACTGCAGTCCATCCCCTCTGGACTTGGTGGCCTGATCTCACGCCTGACGTCTGTAAGTTAGTGGCAGGATCCCCCAATTGGGACCTCTCAGATCATACTGATCTTAGCAACCCACCCACTGAGGAGCGGTGTGTCCCAAATGGGATAGGGAGCACATATGGGTGTTCGGGGCAATTCTACCGAGCTAATCTTAGAGCTGCACATTTTTATGTTTGCCCTGGTCAGGGTCAGAACAAGAGGCTTCAACAAAAATGCGGGGGGGGCATCAGAATACTTTTGTGGTAAATGGACATGTGAAACGACAGGGGATGCTTACTGGAAGCCCTCCTCTAAATGGGACCTAATCACGGTAAAACGAGGTAGTGGCTATGATAAGTCAAACGAAGGAGAAAGAAACCCCTATAAATATCAAGAGAGTGGGTGCGCTTTTAAAAACAGAGCACCCTCAGGACCATGCAAAGGTAAATACTGCAACTCCCTACGTATAAGGTTCACCGAGAACGGAAAACAACACCGTCTAAGTTGGCTTAAAGGAAATAGGTGGGGTTGGCGAGTATACATTCCACTAAGAGATCCTGGGTTCATTTTCACGATCAGACTGACAGTGAGAGACCCGGCAGTGACACTCGTAGGGCCCAACAAGGTCCTTATAGAACAGGGCCCCCCAGTCGTACTGGCTCCCCCAAAGGTCCCGACTGTACCAGTTCCACCAACTCCACAGCCCAACACAGTGGTACCCTCCCTAGGAAAACCTACCTTGGCTTCCCCACCGCCCCTAGGAACAGAGGACCGTCTGGTCAGTCTTGTCCAAGGAGCTTTTTTAGTTCTGAATAGAACTAACCCTAATATGACTCAATCATGCTGGTTATGCTATGCCTCTAGCCCCCCTTATTATGAAGGAATAGCTCAGATCAGGACTTATAATACTACTTCAGATCATTCTCAATGCCTTTGGGGAGAAAACAGAAAGCTGACTCTAGCAGCAGTTTCAGGAAGGGGGCTTTGTCTGGGCCGGGTACCTCAGGATAAAGGGCACCTCTGTAATCAGACCCAGAACATCCAGTCTAGCAAAAGTGGTCAGTATTTGGTACCTCCCCTAGACACAGTGTGGGCTTGCAATACCGGTCTCACTCCTTGTGTGTCTATGTCTGTTTTTAATAGTTCCAAAGATTTCTGCATTTTGGTTCAGCTTATTCCCAGACTCTTGTATCATGATGATAGCTCTTTTTTAGATAAATTTGAACATTGGGTCCACTGGAAAAGAGAACCCGTTACCTTAACTTTGGCAGTTCTATTAGGATTGGGAGTAGCAGCTGGAGTAGGTACAGGAACCGCTGCCTTAATTAAGACCCCCCCAATACTATGAAGAACTACGTGCAGCTATGGATATTGATCTTAGAACTATAGAACAGTCTATAACCAAATTAGAAGAATCTTTAACTTCCCTGTCCGAAGTGGTGCTGCAAAATAGAAGGGGATTAGACTTATTATTCCTTAAAGAAGGAGGACTCTGTGCTGCCTTAAAAGAAGAATGTTGTTTTTATGTTGACCATTCAGGAGTAATCAAAGATTCTATGGCTAAACTTAGAGAACGCCTAGATATACGTAAAAGAGAAAGAGAAAGCCAACAAAGATGGTTTGAAAGCTGGTTTAATAAGTCCCCTTGGCTCACCACTCTCCTCTCCACTATAGCAGGACCTTTAATTACACTTATGCTTTTGCTTACTTTTGGCCCATGCATCCTTAATAAGTTAGTAGCTTTTATTAGAGAAAGGATAAACGCAGTACAAGTTATGGTACTAAAACAACAATATCGGGTCCTTCAGGAGGTTGAAAACTCGTTCTAAGATTAGAACTATCTTCTAGAAGAAGTGGGGAATGAAGAATAAAAATTTTTTACTAAACTCTTCTTCACCCCAGAGCCCGACCCCTCCCATCTAGAGATTGTTCCCGGAACACTCCTAAACTTTTCACCCCAGAATGCATTCCTGAACTCCTCATCCTAAAGTTCGAACCCTCCCAACTAAAAACTGTTCCAAGAACATTTTTGAGATAAAGGCCTCCTGGAACAACCTCAAAATGAACCGGATACATTGCCAAATGATAGGACATGACCCCTTAGTTACGTAGATTCCTTTGGCAGAACCCCTTGTCCCTTGGCAGAACCCCCTAGTGATGTAAACTTGTACTTTCCCTGCCCAGTTCTCCCCCTTTGAGTTTTACTATATAAGCCTATAAAAAATTTTGGCTGTCCGTCGATTCTCCTCTACACCACTAGGTGTATGAGTTTCGACCCCAGAGCTCTGGTCTGTGTGCTTTCATGTTGCTGCTTTATTAAATCTTACCTTCTACATTTTATGTATGGTCTCAGTGTCTTCTTGGGTCCGCGGCTGTCCTGGGACTTGAGTGCCTGAGTGAGGGTCTCCCTTCGGGGGTCTTTCAAAATCTGATAGGATGGAGGGACATTTGTGTGTGTGTGTTTGTGTGTGTGTGTGTGTGTGTGTGTGTGTGTGTGTGTGTGAAGCTTTTTTTGTCTCTGTAATGTGATCAGTTTTAGAGATGGCTCCATTTGCCTTTGAGAATATCTATTTCACATCTGTTGCTGTGATGACCAGTTAAGCTAAAACAGAATTTAGCTCTAAGATGTCTTTGCTGGTTTTTTATTTGGAAGATCGATGTAGTCATGGGAGTGGGCTGTTGAGGCCTCCCATTCTTACTGTGCTTGAGGGTATCCGGCCTTCCTGTCTGTGGCTTAGCCTGACCAGAGTGTTTAGTACAATAGACATCTCTCTTATTCCCTAGGCTTCCTTTCTTTAGGACTTGGTCTTAATCCCTATTACCTAGGACTCCATTGATCTTCAGATAATACAATTCAGGCCTGAAGCAGGTCACTTAAGAGGTGGCACTCAGGAAGCAGAGATGCACAGTGGTTATAACCAAGAACACCATTTTCAACATTCCCGAAGGAAAGGTTGGCGTCTCCTCCAGGCTGAGCCCTGACTTTCCTTCCATGATCCCTTCATATGTTCCCGTGGGAAAACAGGGGTCAATCAATGGATAATGGTTCATGTGGGCCTGTTGCAATCTATGGATACATTTCCAGACCAGTATTTTCATTAACTAGTTAGTTGTAATTATGGGAAACTCTTTATTTACTTATTTATGCCTTGCTTCTTTAATAATGAAAACATTAAATGGTCTGAGTTTTCCCTAAGGACAGTTTTCACTAGAAAGTATTATAATTAATATTTTCAAAGTAGCTTGTAACTGCAATTTGATTTATTATTTAATATTGGTTATTTTGTAGAAATAATTTTTAGTTCCCCAAGCTCAAAAGAGGACTTTTAAATTTATTTTTTTTCTTCTGGCTCAATTATCAGTTCTTAGCCTTCTGCTTGGCAGACAAGAGCTTCTCTTAAATATTGAATGAATGAATGAATGAATTCATGAATCAGACAGAAGGGAGCTCATAAGACTTCAACTTGAAAATATATTAATGTTGTATTTGTGGCCCACTTAGGTTCCCTTTTGTAAATGTTTCAGATATAATTTAAAAAGAGCACTTTTTGGTATGACAGATGGTCTCATTGTGTGTATTCATCAGAACCGTGTGTTTCAAAACCTTTAAACTGGCATGTGCTTTTGTCTATTTGATCTTTAAGTTTATGAAGACAACTATTTAAAAATCTCCCACCATGACTTAAATCTTGCTAAAAATGAGACGTTGTTTCTCTGAGCTAGACGTTACTTTGTGTCTTCTAAAAGCAGTAAGATGGTGGGACCACTCCGAAACACAGAGTTCATCAGCACAAGTCTGGGCAATGCTTAGATGTTGCCCAAAGTCCTTTCATCCTTCTGCGAAGTGCGGAGGGATAGTGAGACTTGGTGTATTTTTTCCTTGCTGCTTCCATGTGGTCACATCGTTTCATGTCGTTCATGAATCCAAGGCGACGTTCACAGAGTTTGCAGTGAAAGAATGATTCCTGGAGTTGGTGGGACTTACTATGTGCATGGAGCTGAGGAGGAGTATCATGTTTCCGGTTCTCCTTCTTCCTGATGTGGAGATAGAGCGCCCAAGGATACCAGCAAGTCCTACGCTGTTACATTTGAAATGCTTAGGGGCTGCTTTGATTTGTTTGTTTGGTCTTTGTCTCTGGAAGAAACATTAAACAGCAAGCAAGCATCATTTCCACGCACAGAGAGCGCTCCAAGGAGTTTTGCTAGCATTTCATGGTCTCTCTGGGAAGAAATGTGAGATTTGGAAAAGCTGCTACAGTTTATTAATTCCATTTATTTTCAAAGAGAATGGTGGATTGTTTTACGTGGCAATGCTAAAGAGCCTAGTCTACACCACACACGCAGACACACACAAAGGTGTGCAAGTGTTTTCCTATGGCTATCACAATTGTGGGTGTTTGGTTGTCATGTTCTGTTTTACCTTATTTCTGGGACATGTTATTTGACATGTAGAATAGGTGCTTGCTATATTTCCATTGTAAATTCTACTTTTGCTCATTAAGAAAATAAACTTCCTTATTTGATGTGTTTGAACTAGATTACACATATTTCTACCCGTAGCTTTTTGCATATGTATACTTTTTTAGTCAGTCTCTAACTCACTGTTTTATTCAAAACTTTATGGTTATTTGTGTTAGATGTGTTTCTTGTTTAAAAAGCATATGATCTGATGCCCTTCATCTGTGATGAAGAGTATAATTAGTGCTATGCCTGTGACCTCTTCCTTATATTCTCCAATAAATGTAACTTTTTCTTTTCCACAATAGGTGCTTCTCATTCTTAATGTATATTTATGTTCCATCTTTTTATTTAGCCTTGTCAAAAATTAAAACTCTTTCTTTTGCAAATTAACTGTTCTGCTTCTAGCTTATGAATTTCAATTTCTATGTCTATTACTCATTTTCTTGTTAAAAAGCATGAACCATACATATTTATTTTATGAAATATCTTTTTGTGTTTTGACTAAAATGATTTTTTTTTAAATGAGAACAGCTGATATGGCTAAAATTACAGTACTCTCACCACACACACACACACACACACACACACACACACACACACACACCCCACTACCACCACCACCACCACCAACAACAACAACAATACCACCACCAATAACAACAAAAACAAACAAACAAACAAACAAACAAGGCATAGGCAATCCTAAATTGCAAAGTTATAAAATAACAAAGGCAGCACTGAGTACATGAGGAAAACTTTTCCTAGAACAGCAGGAGTCAAATTAATAAGGTTTCTCCCTCCATCCTGGCTGTGCTCACCTCTGGAGCTCATCTTGCCAAGGCAAAGAAGCCTATGTGCCCATCACCATGCTACCCTCAGAAGCCCCACCATCCTTGATTCAGCTGGGGGGCCACCCTGGTCATATCTTCTGTTGCTATATCAGTAATCTCCATAGTCACCCTGTATATGAGAACCTCCTGGTTCCACTTCCTTGGCCATCTAGTTTAGGGGCTTTTTTGGTTTGCAGTCATTTCAGTTCATGTTAGAGGACCTGGCTCATCGCTGTCTGCCACCTCCACCACTTGCACTAGAGAATCCTCCCCAGCCACTGCCACCACTCTGCCACCTCCTCTACAACCTCCACAGTCAATAGGTCCACCTTGCCCTCAGCCTCCACAACCAATTCCACCACCCTGATTAAAGTCTGCTTTACAGGTTGGAAATAAAATCTTGGTAGGGTTCCCAGAGAATTCTTTACCATCAAACCATTTGATAGCTCCTTTAACAGAAGGTAGGTCATCAAATACAATTGTTGTCTTCACCTGTCAGCTTGCCAGCTTTTCTGTGTGTATGCAAATTAATCACAGACTTTCCATTTTTAAAAAATATCTGCCTTAATAATCCCAATCTGTTGGAAGTAATTAGCCATAGACTCAATTGTAACATTCTCACACAAGCCTTAAAGATGGCATTGCTGTCTGAATTATGTGCCCATGCTTCCTCCATGGTTTTTGGGTTCATAGACACTACTGCTGTGGTTGTAACCACCTTCATCAACCTTATCCACAGCCCCCCACTGTTCTGCTGGTTCCCCCAGAGCCCCCACCCACCATTACTCTGGTCTTGATTGCCACAAGTACGACCACCACCACTGATGAAGGAAGGAGTCATCTGAGCCCGAATTGCTTTCACCACTTTCTTCCACTGTTACTCTTGCACTGGTTCTGCACTCCATAACCCTAAATCAGGTTACAGAAGCTTTGCTGCTATCCATAGCTTTGTTGCTATCGAGAGTTGCTGCCATACTGTTGGTTATTGCTTCCACGCTGGGGCTGCCCACAGCCCCTGCACTAAGAACTGCCACCTGATAACTTTCCCAAGATGCAAGTTGGAGCTGGCTGGCTGTTGGGCATAGGCAGGGTAGGAGGACTGATGCTCTGCCTATAAGAGTGGGGAACTCAGGCTGCTGCCATAGCCTCCAGTGGAATCATGCTCCCGGAAGCTGATTATTATAGCCTGTGTTCTGTGTCTGTCCATACGAAAAATCATAGCTGCCCTGACTGGTGATAGCCACTGTAACTCTACTGGTCATAGGGAGGCTTGCGCTGTTGGAAATAGCCCTGCCCAGACTGAATACGATAGATACATAGCTTTTAGCCATGTGCTGGGTGTAATTGTTTGAAGCCACAGCTGCACACATACGCTCAAGCTGCTGACCTACAAAATCCAGATCACTGAGAACTGAACTATGAAGCATTTTTGCTATGGCTTAGCTATTTCCTGTTTGGATGTGAGGTCCATGCCTGTGGTGATAATGACCCTCTCAGTCATCCTTATCTGTGGTCTTAATTTCTTCCTTGATTCTATCGCTTAACAATTTTTTTTGTTTACAAATAATTGTTTTTAAAAGCCAGTATGTTGATAATATGCCATTTTTGAGAAATTTGGTTGATATAATAATTTTTTTGGAATTATTGAAACCCATTATATAGGCTAAGAAATTGCCTTTTGAAAATATATTATGGGCGATTTTAATAATTGTAACTCACAACAGCTAGCTAGCTTGAAATATGATGTTATTAATAACATTAATTTTTAAAATCCATTCTAATTTTATTTTTCTGTATCAAAGTATATTACTAGATGCTTTATTTTTAAATCAACTCCTCCTGTTTCTAATAGGTTCTTCATTATTTTAATACTATGTGATTCTGTGGATAGACTCAACATCACTTAAGACTGTTTTATATTTATTGTAGTTGTCTGACAATATAAAGCCACTCTATCCCATTTGGTACTTCTCTTTATTTCAGCTTTATCGATGGCATTGCTGTCGGTGCCATTCCTATTCCGTTCTGTCTCTAGTGTATCTTCTTCAGCTTCATTGCTGTTTGCTTGCTTTTTATTTCTCTTTCCTTCCACCTTATTGTTTTTTTAACTTTTCCCAATTTTGAGTTTCTGAAAAATAATCACATATAATTGTGGTTTACTTAGCTAAGATGTAATTTTCATTTCTAATACTTAAAGTTCCTTAATTAGTATTCATTTTAATGATTAATTGATTTCATTCTCATCTTGTCATTTTATTTTATACTTTTAAGCATTTCCTTTATCTTTCCTAGCTTATTATCTTGTTTTTTATTACATTAGTTGATGATTATATTTAAACCTTGAAACGTTTTAAATTTCTTAAGAAGTACAGGGAATTGGATGAATCCATACTTCTGTCTTCCTTCCTTCTTCCCACATCTCACTTTCCCTTGTGTTTTCCCAATAGAGACTGAACTTCCCACTCGGTTCAGTTAATAGTAGTGATTCTTTTTATGTTGTGAACATTAAGTTTACTTTAAAACTAATAATAGCTATTCATCAATTTTTGCTTCAAGTTAACATCAGTTGCTTATACTAAAATGCTTGCTCTGTTCACTCTGCATATGCTGTGGATTAGATGTGTTTCCTCCACACAGAGTGGTAAGCATGCCCAAAGATTGATGCCCAGCATGCAGGTTCTCAAGTGGGGGACCTTTAAGAGAAGGGGGTGTCCAAGGACACATAGAACATGATGTGAACATAGAGATGACAAGAGGACATAGAGATAAAACAAGACTAGTGAAGTACAAGGGGAGACTAAGGGTAGGAGGAGAATGGGGGAGAACAGGATGGAGAACCTACTAAGAAAACAATTTTCTCAAAAGTGCCACAATGATACATAACACAATGCATCTTGACTTAATAAATAAAATAAATACTGTTAGAAAAGCAAGTGAGTTAATAAAAGGGAGTGAAGACATTAGTGTTTCTGCCCTCAAGAAGGAGTTATTTTAGTACAGTCCGCTCTTTAAGGTGACCCAGGTCTTCCCAGCATCTACATCACCGCTCACAGTCTTTTGTAACTCCAGGTCTAGGGAGTCTAATGCCTACTCCTGGTCTTCATGGGCATTATATACATGGTATACAGATATGCATGTATATAGAACACTCAAACACATAAAATTAAATCTTTACTGTAGTTCTGTGGAGTGAACTAGCTTGTGGGAAAGCAGGCTGTTAGAGCAAGGCCACCCCATGCACTTGGCTTTCTCTACAGTCATTTCCCTTCTTGCAACTCTACCCATGTTGTAAGACAGCCAATCGGAGTCTACCCTGAATCCAAATTAATGAGAACATCTGATTTGGAGCTGTCAGACTACAAAACTCTGAACTCAGTAAGCTTTATAAAGTGCCAGCTTCATGTACTATTTTCTTTAGTTTTTGTTTTGCCACAACAGAAAACAGACTTAGTTCCATGTTGAAAATGTCATTCCATTCATACTTTAAACAATATTTTTAAGGCACAGTATGTGGTATGTAGGTGAGAAAGATCTACTCCCTCAATGTATCATATTTTCCTGGTGCTCTCTTATGATCATTTATCATTGTATTTTCTTCTCACATGCAATGGCAATTCTTTTTTAAGTTAAAGGGTATTTTCTAAAATTCTCCTGTGAAACGAGCTAATTTATATTTGGAAAAGGCTTAATTTTAATTTCTGGATGTCTGTAAGATTTTCTTCCATGTCTTTTGTGTTTGTCATGTGAAAATAGGAACTAGAATCCATTTTTCCCTAGAATCCATATTTTGAAATTTGGGCATGGGATTTATAATTACAGTGCTAAGAAATACTGATATGCAGATCCTTAGAGCTTGATAGCTGTCCAATCTAGTTTATTTGTAGAACTCCAGGCCAGTGAGAGACCCTGACTCAAAAAACAAGGTGAATAAAAATGATGCCTGAGATTGTCCTCTGGCCTTCACATGCATATGCACAAAGATGTACACTCACTTGCTAATTCCAGTACATCCACACATATACATGCACCCCACCCCACCCCACACGCAGAGGGGGATATATTATATTTTTTTATCTGAGCATTCACACACATAAAATAAGTACATGATTTTATCTTTCTATTAAAAGGAAACATCACGCCCATACTATTTGTGCAATTTTCTTTCTTTGAACAACAAGATATCATGAAGGTCTTCATCCACTACCTTATTCAACCACTGAGATGGATATCTGAGTGTATGAGGCTTGAGTGTATTGGCCCTGCTATTTGCAATAGCATCTGTGGAAGGTAATGGGTACGTGTTTCATCAATTGCAATGCCACCACAAAAAGGGCTTCAGCCACCTTATAGAAATGATGGATACCATCAAACTTATTTTATATGAAAACAAGTAGTCTTTATTCCTATGTGGATTTTAGGATGATCGTGAAAAACTGGTAGAACCTGCTTGTATGATTTCATACAAGACATCCTTTTAGCCAAGTTCTGTTTGGGGACCTTGGTAAAAAGGGAGGGAAGTGAGGGAAATCTCTCTTTCCAGAAGGGACATGTACTAAAGAGACATGTACCCCAGCACCCATAGATCTCATAATATAGAATTCATACATTATAATTTTTAGAGTAGAAGATTCATAAACAAATGAATGTGGTGTCCTAGTAGCTACCTGTTTGAGGAAGTGTAGCAAATGATGACTATGACACTCATGATCTACTGGGTGCCATGATACAATAAGAAAATATTATATGAATAGTGTCAAATAAACCAGAAGATTTTTAAAAAATATGTACAATAGACTACCCAGGAGAAGCCATACAACTACATATCACTTCAGCCCTTATTTTGAATACAACGCAGTCTTACTCATTCCAGAAGCCAGGCTCAGTCCCTTTGATTCTGTAGCTCCACCCTTCCAGTCCTTCAAGGTAGCCACTTAAGCTATCTGCCCTCTACGGTACCCTCCTGTAAGAGTGCTGTCTGTGTTAGTTGAATACAACCTGCTTGACTCACCACACCGATCCACATGTTCCACACAGACTGTATGGGTGTCAGTGTGGTCACCTGTTAGTAAATGGGGATCTGTGAACTTGTGACACTTTGCTCTAGGCCTCAATCCCTTGCCCTTTCTTTCTCTTCGGATCTCTACTGGCTGATTAGACAGCCCTATTTCACACAGCTTCACTTCTTTTGCCTTCATGGCATATGACTGCCTTCTTACTAATCCATAGATGATGTACTGCTTCTTCTGTTTCATAAATTTTGTTAATTTAATGGCTCCTTACTCTAACCAAGCTTACACACTTGAACCCAAATTCAACACCCTTTGACCTCTCATAGACAACGGCCATCTTTGTAGGAAGACAAGGGATGCTGAAGACAAGACACACAGTGACATCTGTGAGGAAAACAAGTTTCCCAGGAGGGATCACCACCATATTTGAACCCTTGGACATTAGGTTATTCACTATGATAAGAGAAAACCCCACCAAGGACAGACTGTGAATACTGATGGCCATCAGGAACATCATCAGGAATAAAAGGACTCCAAGACCAAACTAAAGGAAAGATAGCGTCTCATACTGCTAGCACCTGGATTCAACAGTAATCAAGATTTTTGTAATACTCTAAAAGATCTTTCCATTTGTTTTTATTTGTTTGTTTTTTATTACATTTTAAGGTAATCTTATACTTTCTATCAAATTTACCCATAAACACTGAAGTCTGTGTCTAAAATAAGATGAGAGTTTCTTATATTACCACCATCACACCTAACAAACAATAAAAACCGTGGGTATCAGGAAATACTCAACGTTCTGATCTGGTTCCTCTGACTATCTTCAAGTGCCTTGGCTTTCCGACTTCCCGAGTGCTCATTCTTTCTCAACAGAGCCTCTAATCCAGGGCAGCCTCACACCCTGGCCTTTTGCATTATGACATCTTGCAGTCTTATAAATGTCTGCACTCAGTTTTGTAGCCTTCTGTCACTAGCTTATCCTCTCTTTCACCTGCACTTTCTATAAACAGGTAGCTTTAAAGGGTCAAGAGGATTACCCTTCATTATTTTTGGTAAATCTATCAGGTGGGGCCGCAAGCCTCCCACTGGATCACATCAAGAAGCAGAACATCTGAATGGGTGGTTTCGAACTCCACGCAGTGGTTCCACTGCTGGACTTATTACCAGACTGAGCTTGCCCTTCACAGACTGTCTTTTTTTTTCTCATGATGACAGCCATTGCACACCATTGCCCAAATCAGCTCATAAGCTTACAACTCCACTAACCCAAGTTCTCATGGTTAAGTAGTCCTTTTGCTCATTGTCTGGGTTTCTTTTCTAAGGTACAGATTCTCTTCAGTCCCATTAAGATGCTGAACATGTTTTTCAAGTATGTCATCTGTATTTGGTCATTGCCTCTTGTATAGGGAGAGATTCCTTCTATAAAGGTTTTTGTTGTTGTTGTTGTTGTTTTGCTTGTTGTTTGTTGTTTGTTTGGGGACTATAGAAGTTTACTGAATGACTGTGACTTTATTTTTTACTTGCTTACTCAAGCAAAGACAAATAAGTCTTTCTTTTCAGGTTTGGACTCCAGTCTTACATGAAAGATAGACAAATGTGGCAGGCACAAGAGTAACAGAACACAAGCAAAGTAAATTCAAACTGTCTGTAGGCTGAGGGTTTCTACTCTACTCAGCCCTGGCTTCTGGCTCCTGGCTGCTGAGACAGCAGAGTTTCAGGGGTTGGGGTGGCAGTGGGTTTAACTTAACCCTCTCCACCAACCAGACTATTTCCTAATATTTATTTCTTTGTCATCAAAATTAGGGAAGGAAGGGGCTTAAACACAAGGTCCTCCATAAACATTCACAGAAATGTGAGGCAATTTTTGAGCCATACCTTTGGCTACAAGGCCACACAGTACAACAAATATGTGTCAAAACATCAAAAACCATATATGGTACATTAAGTTCTGATGCTGACTTAGCTGTTGTAAACATCTTTTCCATCTTTTTTCCGTTCCCAGAACTTCTGGAGTATTTCAGATTCCTTCTCTGTTGTAGCAATACGAACTTTCACTTTGGATGAGGGGGTCTTCATTTATATATTTCCTTTATATATATCTGATATATATCATTTATATATCTTCCTTTATATATTTCCATTCCTCACTGTGGTGTGTTGATAAACAACACTTGCTATAGGCTCAGAGATTTGAGTGTTTGGTACACAGGGCACGGCACTATTAGGAGGTGTGGCTTTGCTGTAGGAGATGTGTGATTGGGGGAGGGGTGGCCTTTGAGGTCTCAGAAATTCAAACTAGATCTCTTCCTGCTGTGTGCAGATGAAGATGTAGAACTCTCAGTTCCTTCTCCAGTACCATGTCTGCCTATAGAGAGAATTTTGGTTTCTTAAAAACACAGTTATATTATGTGATTATGTTTTTGTTTTAATCACAGGTATCATTTTTGTCAACAGCAGATAGTTTATATTTGGGATTATGGAGAGTCCAGAGAGGACCTCTGGTAGCAGCTGGTCTCTGCTGGAGCTAGTCCTTGCCTCTGTGTTTGCTATTGCTGGATTGATGGTTTGATGGATTTCTGGATTGATGGATTGATGAACTGATGGATTGATTGATAGCTGGATCGATGGTTGGAGATATCCGGACAACAGAGATTAGACTTACCCCAAAGAACTTGATAGCCCTAATCAGCAGGAAGTAATCCAAAGAGGTCTATGCTCCCTTACCCCTCAAATCTTCTTTCTCTCATGTATAGTGTTGGGGGGTTGGAAGAGATTGGGGTGGAATAAGGGTTAAAAGGGTAGTAGATACAAGAACCCAATAAAGTAGCAAAAAATCTATGCCTACACCTGGCCGCCTGTTGCCATATTTCCCACCATGATGACAATATACTAAAGCTAAGCCCCAATTAAACACATTTCTTTTTAAGAGTTGCTGTGTTTATGGTGTGTGGTGGTTTGTATATGCTTGTCTCAGGGAGTGGCACTGTTTGAAAGTGTGGCTTTGTTGGAGGAGGTGTGTCACTATGGGCCTGGGCTTTAAGACCCTCATCCTAGCTGCCTGGAAGCCAATCTTCTACCAGCCTTTCGATGAAGATGTAGAACCCTCACCTTTTCCTGCACCATGCCTGCCTGCCTAGAGGCTGCCATGCTCCCACCTTGATAATAATGGACTGAACCTCTGAACTGGTAAGCCAGCCCCAGTTAAATGTTGTCCATCAGAAGCCCTGAGGGCAGCAGACAGAATATAAACAGGCAACCTCAGGAAATAGGAGGTTGGGGGGACCACCCAGAATGCACCAGAGACCTGGGAGGTGAGAGACTCTCTGGACTCGTAGGTGCCCAGACAGTGGGTAGAGGGAACTTGTGGAGCCCACCTCCAGCAGGAAAACAGAACATTTGTGGGGTTGCCATCCCACAGTCACATCTCTAATCCATAATTGTTTCTGTCTGAAAGAATTACAGGGATGGAAATGGTGAGGATCCTGGAGAGAAGAAAGTCCAGCGACAGGCTCAAAGTGGGATCCAGCTCAAGGGCAGATCCCAGGGCCTGACACTATTACTGAGGCTATGGAGAGCTCACAAAAAGGGACCTGTCATGACTGCTCTCTGAGGAACAAGCAGCTGACAGAGTCAGATGCAGTTATTTGCCCCCAGCCAATGCACAGAAGCTGCTGATCCCTGTGGTTGCGTTGGGGAAGGCTGAAAGAAGCTGAGAAGAAGGGCGACTCTGTAGGAGGAGCAGCGGTCTTGGTTAATCTGGACCCCCAAGATCTTTCAAACATTGGACCACCAAACAGACAGCATACACCACCTGATATGAGGCCCCCAACACACATACAGGAGAGGACGTTCAGGTCTGTGTTCATTCAGAGATGAAACACCTAACCCTTAAGAGACTGGAGGCCCCAAGGAGTTTAGTGGTCAGGTGGGGTGGGGGGTGTGTGAGGGCATGCACGTGGAGATGGGGTGGGGTGGGGAAGAGGTGTGGGATGTGGAGCAGTTGGAGGGTAGATGGGGAGGGTGGGAAATGGAATATGGAGTGTAAAAAAAAGAATTACAAATAAAATTAAATTTAAAAAATGTTGTCCTTATAAAAGTTGCCTTGGTCATGATGTCTGTTCACAGCAATGAAATCCTAACCAAGACATTCATCAAGCTTCAAAATCTTTAGCAGTTCTACTCTTCTTTCCAAAAAGCAGTGTCCTTGGGGAGGTGACAAAAGAGTCACTTCTTAGTTGAGGTTTCCCTTGTCTCTTTCTTTGTAGTTTCTAAGGACCCTCTATTTCGTTTCCTTTTAACTTGCTTGTTTTGTGGCACTAGAAATCAAATCCTGAACCTAAAGTTTGCCAGGAGGTGTTCTACAATTTGTGTACAACTATAGCCTCATCCTTTTATGTAATATAAATGTCTATTTCCAATGGCTCCTGATGTGGATTCTATATTAGTAATCAACATCACCTGTCAATTAAAAGACAATCTATTTACAGTCACAAGTCATCTTTGGACCATTCCCAAGAGAAAAACAGATTTCACCAGGGTAAATTTCTGATTCCCCTCTCTCTATTCCGCTCTGGGTCTTGTCCTCCGGAGGACCCACCCTATAAACCCATAGGTTAATTCAATGCCTGGCACCTACTTCAGAAAGTTCCATTCATTATATTATTTCATGATGTAAGTGCAGTTGGTGAATATACAAATCAAGAAGTTGTGTGGCTTACCCACTCAGACAAAGCTGGGCATGCACAAACCCCCCAAGGAGAAGATATCTGCAAGAAAACCTATTTAAAACTCCTGCTGGAGGGGGAACTTGAGAAGTGGAGATTGCGTGAGCCTGGCATCTATCTTCCTCCTCTGATTTCAGCTTTGCCGAGTCTCTGACTTCTCATTTATAGAACGATAATAACAACATTGCTCTGGGTGTTACTGAAGAGCCACAACTAAATGTTCACCTAAACCCCTACACCAGAGAAGCTTTCAAAATTTCCCATTTGCAAATCATTTATTAGAATCTGCCTTTCCACTGTGAAACTGGCTCAGAAGAGTAACTGTGAGAACCTGATAAAGTTGTACTTTAAGGACTTTACATTACCGTGCTGATGCTGTGACGAGCCTGGGAGGCTGGTATTATTATTATTCCTACATAGCTGAATGGAGATCTTCCACACGCAGCCTATTCAGGGGCCGCCACAGCAAGGAGGTTCATTTCTTTTGTTGGACAGAGGCACAATAGCACACCAGGAAGGAGGAAGCTATGGATGAGGCAGCTTCCATTGCCCCGCTGGATTCGAGGATCAGATGGTGGTCTACATGGATGGTTTGTTTGAATGTATTTGGTTTCTCTGGCTGTTTTAAGGTGCAAAGAAACCGAGGCAGCTGGCATTTATTGCACATGGCCTGCCTTGCACATTAACTACAGAGGTTTAACGTCTTGGTTGTCAGGGAGCTGGAAAGTCAGCATCCCCTGTTGAGTTTATTCTGGCCATGTCCATTTTGTCTCTCACCCATTATATTGCCTTGGGCTGTTTGTACCTCTGTTCCCTCCACTGTAATGGTAAGGCCAGACTAGGTAGACAAAGGCTTCAGACATAGAGTTCCAAACAGAGATCAGGTCCACAGGTTACTTCTGTCTGATGTGGTTGCACTCATCACCTTTCCTTGCTGAATGTAGGAGCTACCTGAAGGGGCTTTGCCCCCTTTGCCGTCTATCCCCTCATCTAGAAGAAGACAATTAGGAAAACAGCAGCAACAAACCAGGAGCCAATTCTCTGACAGAGCTTTTATAGGAACCAAGCAGATAATGGTTGTAAGGTAACTGGCACAGACAAGACCTACTAAATATGGATTTTATGGTTTTTGAGAGAACAAGCATACACTTTGTAAAAAAAAAAAAAAAAGCTGCATATAAAAGTACAGGAACTGGTGACTGGACAGGTAGTTGAGAATTTATGTCTCCATATCTTCTGGTTGCTGTTGGCTTTTAACAAGGAGATTGGAGATATTTGCCTGAAACATCTTCCAGACAGCTCTCCTCTGAGTAAGGTGTTATGGATGTATCTGCTCCCTCCTAATTATAGTAAAGTGTCTGAGGCCTTGTACATTATTCCTCCAATTTCTTTTCATTGAGATTGCAACAGATCCAAGTCCTTTCTGCTGTTTTTCTTCTCCTGGCAGCCCCCACAGTGGCATCTGCTTTCTATTTAGAGAGCCAAGCCCACAGACAGTAAGCTGGTCTGATTAATCAGAAATTGCCATGGGAGGATAGACTCTCTCCCTCCCATCCCTGAACACAACAGTGAAGCTTTTGCATTCGGCTCATGTCCCCCAAATTAAAGCATTTGGCCTTCACAGTTGGTGTATTTCAGGCCCATTCAGAAGCTGGTCCCATGCCTGATGGGATTTCTGGTTACTGGTGTAGCTTCCTGACTCGTGTTGGGGAGTGAATGGCCAAAATCCAATTTTGAAGAAGTATAAGCCAAGCCAATGGGAGAGTGGAAATGAAGGTGCCTTTGAGTTATATTCCCAAGGAAGCAGCACCAACTTGGACAGTTGGAGGCCTCTGGGCAATAAAGGCTGAAACCCAGCATGTTACTCATAATAGACACCTGCTTCTGGCACTGCTCATATCAGTCCATGCAAACTATGCATGGACCGCAGCCTTGGAGAGGACATTGTTCAGTCACATGGGTTACACTATTTTAAAGGAATAACAAATACGAAGTGTGTTGATAAGACTCTAGCCATCTCAAAAGCAGAATGCTTTTTTTTTCTCTAATAAATGTCCAATCAAATAGTGTATTGATCCCCTAGTTGGAATTCAGCAGAGCCAGGGGTATAGATTTAGCTGAAGTTATTATCAAAACTCGGGTCTTAATGACTACAGAGACCATGCCTCTGACTCTCAGGGCTGCAGGTTAGATGTTCCCTGACCTCTTGTCATCCTGTCCTTAAGATGGCTGGACAGGATGCTGAATGAAGAGGGCTTTGAATTGTGCTGAGCTGTGTGTGCACTTGAGGCTCTTCAATCGTTTTTTTGGCAGTCTCATTTGTTATGTCTGTGGGGTTTGCAGATGGGGAATTGCCTAGGTTTCAACGTGAACTTAGAGCAATTCTCTAAGCCTGTGGGCTGTGGCACCCTGGCCTTGAGGAAATGGTCTGACCAACCATCAGTAATGAAAATAATGTGTCTTCTCTTTTGTGGTCTCGAATTCTTACCACAATCTCCCAAGCCATTCAGCAATCAAATGGCAATCTACAAAGTCAGCTCTGGTTTGTTTCCAGAGCAACTATCTCTCCTAACTACATCACATGGAACTGAACTGAGAAGTCTGAAAAGAGATACCCAATCTGCTCCCCCCCCCAAATAAATAAATAAATAAATAAATAAATAAATAAAAATCAAAAAACTTAAACTTTTGGCTACAGAGCTGCCAATGAGAGGGGCTGGCAAGGTTGCATGGGTGCTGGCAGAAAGCTCTCAATTCGGCCCTTATTGTGTTATCTTTTACTATTTCTACTTTGGCTTCCTCTCCTGCTATTAAACCACCACCAATCACTTCCTTACACTGGTGTCCCTTGTGTGCTCATGAGCATGGGAATGTACATTTTTTTCTTTCTAGACTCTGAAAATCATGGCAGAGGGTCTACATATATGTTTTTGTGTAGGAATTCAGATGCAAAGAGGTGTCCTCCTGAAGGAAGGCCAGCAAGTTGTCCTCTAATTGGGTTTTCAATGAGAAGATTATGTTGCCCCACCTCTAAACTCCAAACTACTTGCTTGACCTTGGACATGACAGGAACAACTACCAAGAGGACATTAGAGTGGGCTTGCCCTTTAAGAAAATGCCTTCCTCCACAAATCCGCATGGCTTACTTTTTTATCTTCTTCAAATCTTCTGCACCTAAATATTGACTTATTTTAAAAGTTTCTCCATTTATTTATTTTCACATTGTGTGTGTGTGCGCGCGTACATTTGTGTAGAGTTCATGTGTGCCACAGTGTGACTGTGGTGGTGAGAAGACCATTTGCAGGAGTTATTTCTTCCCTTTTACCATGTGAGTATAGGGGATTTGTGTCTTCAGGTTTGGAGGCCTCACAAAACTTACATCCCATATAGTTCCTGTGGCCTTTGGCTATACTCAAGCATACTATCAAAGAGGACTTCCATGATTCCCTGATCCTACATCTCTCACTCCACATGTGTGATGGTTCACATTAATCTAACCAAAAGTCCTTATGTGTTATGTTAACAAATTATCACTTCTCTTTTATGAAACAACCCCCTCCAAAGGAAGGAGTTTTGGCCTTTTCTCACTTTATACATTTCATATACCCCAAATAATACCTTTATTTACCATTATTTTCATTACTGATGGTTGGTCAGACCATTTCCTCAAGGCCAGGGTGCCACAGCCCACAGGCTTAGAGAATTGCTCTAAGTTCACGTTGAAACCTAGGCAATTCCCCATCTGCAAACCCCACAGACATAACAAATGAGACTGCCAAAAAAACGATTGAAGAGCCTCAAGTGCACACACAGCTCAGCACAATTCAAAGACCCTCCTCCTGTCCAGCCATCTTAAGGACAGAATGACAAGAGGTCAGGGAACATCTAACCTGCAGCCCTGAGAGTCAGAGGCATGATCTCTGTAGTCACATAGTAGATGCACAAATATTTAATAAATTGATTGGGTAAATACACTGACACAGCCTTCGAGATTGTTCTCAAGTTATGTCTCTATTTTGACATAAGCATGATATTTAGTCAGGAGATGCCACACTCACAAAATAGAGAGGACGGGTTGTTTGGGAATATGAAGAGTAGCCTGTGAATTTTGTGTAAATGGACAGCATGACCTCCAGCTTGGTTCAGTCAGGAGAGGTG
The DNA here is from genome assembly GCF_000001635.26 of Mus musculus. Classification (NCBI taxonomy): domain Eukaryota; kingdom Metazoa; phylum Chordata; class Mammalia; order Rodentia; family Muridae; genus Mus; species Mus musculus. Next base: position 20,633,220 of record NC_000079.6, on the reverse strand, counting down.
GAACCCTTAGAAAAGGGTCCATTTGTGACCCTCCATGCTGTTCCACACCAGATGTATAAACTGACAGCATTACCACTCTATGGTATTGTTAAATGGAAGGTTTTTTATTTCAGATATAAGAGATAGAAAGGGAGTACAGACAGAATCCAGAACAGAGCGAAAGAAAGACATAAACAGAACAAGGCCAGCAGGCTGGACATGGTCAGGGAGGGAGAATAGCAAGGGATAGAGAATAGAAGAAACACAGTGAAAGAAACAGGAAGAGAGCAGAGAGAGAGGGACAGAGACAGAGACAGAGAGACAAACAGAGAGACAGACAGAGACAGATAGGGACTGACAGAGATAGAGAAGGCGAGAGAGAGATAGGATTCTAAGGAGAATGAGTAGCTAGGGGGAGAGAAATCCATGAGCTGGAGAAGTTCAGAGTAGAGCAAGAGGTGAGAAGGGCTAGGATGGGCACGGACTCTGAATTTTGTACCAGGAACTTTGTGATACTGAGGGAGCCTAGAGGCCTGCATGAGCTTTGGTAGCTGATAGGCACCACAGATAACCATTTGTCCTTTCTGCTATGATAAGGGAAATGAGTCCTTTCTGTAGAGGGGAACTGGCTTGACTGCACAAGTTCCCGAGGAATGCTGGCTTTTATCTAGCTGCCAGACTGCAGTCCAGGCTGAGTCCGTTTCTAGATATCTGGATTGCCTTTTAGAGTTTGAAGAATTGCAATGTTCTTTGCACCTGGCGAAGTCATCCTCCCCATCTTCCCCCTCTTCCCCCTCTTCTCCCTGTTCCCCCTGTTCCCCCTCTCCCCCCTCTTCCTCCTCTTCCTCCTTTTTCCTTCTCCTTCTCCTCCTCTTTCTCCTCCTCTTCTTCTTTTGTTTGTTTGAGATTGTTGGTTTGTTAGATGGTTTGGTTTTTGCAAGTACACCTTCAGATCTCAGGCAGGTTAGAAAGCGTATCTTTGGATACAGTTGGGCCTCTAGAGAACAGTAGAAAGCAAAGATTTCTGCAACAGACCTGAGTCAGTGGTGGTACTCACTAACTGTGTGATGTCATATCAGTTACAAACCTCAGCCTTTTCTATGGAAATTGTTTGTCACTGTTTAATATTTTCCAAACAATATTAGTAAAACTGTGCTCTGGTAGACGCTCCTTGAAGAATACATTTCAGGACTGGAGAGATGACTCTACTTTTCAGTGTATAGGACACTCTATTGCACTCTGTCATTTTCTTCCTTATAATTTCAGTTGACATACAGCGCTTGTACTTAGAGTACCAGAGGACTCAAGTTTGGGTCTCAGCACTTCCAAACGGCAGCTCCCAACTACCTTTAATTCCTGATACTCAAGTGTATCATCATCTACCTGCCAGCTGGTCAGGAGTCTACACTGGTGTTTTAATTCTCTAAATTAGGTGTGATAAACGGAGAGGAGCCCCTACCAGTCCTGGTTGTAGACTCAACAGCTGTCCAGCATAACAAAAGGGCAATTCAAATCCTGCCCCTCCTGGCCAACGCAGGAATAATTGCAGGTGTTGTAATATTAAATGCTGTGACATTGTGATATTCAGGAATCTTTACAAGCAGCTCCAGAAGAATCTGACAAAAATCACACTGGGCAACAGTTCTCACCTGGTGCATTTATTAAGGGGAACGGGTACAGATGCATCCTCTGGGGGAAAGGAAAGGAAGAAGGGGTGGGGGAAGGGGAAGCTTAGCTTTTTATTAGGGTCATGGCATAATGTAATATTTGCTTCTTTGTTAAAAAGAAAAAAAGCACTAAACATGTTAGAAATAGAGGAGAAAATCCTCATATAGAGATGGCATGGTCTAACATAAAGAAAGCCCTAAAGAAGCCATAACAATAACAAATTAAAGGTGCTGGAAAGACAGTTCACTGGGCAAAGTACTTGTCACATGAGTGTGGAGACCTGACTTCAAATCCCCAGAACCCATGTGAAACTGGGCTCAAAAGTATATGTCTATGATCCTAGCACCCCTACAGTGAGCTAAGAGACTGGAGAATCCCAGGGAGCTCATAGGCCAGCTAGTCTTAGCCTGGCTTTTCAAACAGTATCAACCACAACAGCAATGGGGCGTGGGGCATGTTGTTAGGGCTTCAAGATGAACTGAAAACAGAGCATACCTGCCCCATCTTTACCACTCCTTTTGTCTCTACAGTTCACCATCTCCATATTCTACAAAAGCAATACTACTTTATCATGGCTTTGGTTCTCTTTCTTTATACTCATACCTTTAATAATGAATACATTAGCATGCACCATACTGTCAGTGCTCATTTACTCTCTAACATGGTTGGTACTTCAGGAGTGATGCCTTTTACTCTATTTTCATAGCCTACCTCTTGATAATGACTGTTGTTTCAGATAGTATTTATTCTTAGGAGGAATGCCAGAACTGGCACCTGGCTCCCTGGGGAGCAGTCTAATAGAAGAAAGGGAAGGTTGGGCCAAACCTAGTCCCTCCTGCACACTGAAAACACTTCCACTGGAAAAGATGACCAATGCAAAGGAAGTTAACTGATGGTGTAACTCCAGATATGCACATCTCAATGCAAAAGCACAAGCACTATGAAAAGCCAAGATAACAAACATCATCCCCAAATTACCAGTCTCATATTAACAGTGAAAAATGAGACTGTCTTGGGTGAAATTCCAAACAAAACGTTCCAACGAATCATGAAGATATTAAGAGAAATCAGAGAGAAAACAAAATCCCAAAGAGCTTATTGAAATAAAGAAGTCAATGCCTGATATGAAAATGGAATTAAAGACACAAATGGTGGCTGTCCTCTGAGAGGCTTCACCTAGCAGCTGACTCAGACAAATGCAGACACCTACAGACAGATGCAGACACCCACAGTGATGGAGCTTGGGGACTCTTCTAGAACAACAGGAAGAAGGATTGCTGGCCCCAACCAGGATAGGAACTCCACAGGAAGATCAACAGAGTCAACTAACCTGGAACCTTGGGTGCTTTCAAAGACTGAATCACCAACCATAAAACATTCATGAGCTGGATCTAGGCCTCGTTGTTGCACATATGTATCAGGTGTGCAGCTTGGTCTTCACGTGGTTCCCAACAAATGGAGCAGGGGCTATCCCAAAAGCTGTTGCCTATACAAGGAATGTGTTCTTCTAACTGGGCTACCTTGTACGGCCTCAGAGCGAGAGGATGTACGTAGCCTCACAGAGACATGAAGTGCCAGGGTGGGGAGAATACCCAGGGGGCCCCCACTCCCTGGAAGGATGGGTGAAGAGGAGAAGGGGGAGGGGGATGGGTGGAAGGATTGTGGAACGGGGTGACCAGGAGGGGGCAGTGAGCAAGATGCAAAGTGAATAAGTAAAACAAACTAAATTAAAAATAAAAAATTAAATTAAAAAGAGAGAGAGGGAGGGAGAGGGAGGAAAGGAGGGAATAAGAGAGACAGAGAGAAAGGGAGAGAGAGAGAGAGAGAGAGAGAGAGAGAGAGAGAGAGAGAGAGAGAGAGAAAGCCAAACTTAGGTCTGGAATTGAAGACATCAGTGAATTGAGCAGAAAACTCAGTGAAAACCCTCCCCAATAGAACGGATCACAGAAAGGACAGACAATCAGGGCTGGATGACACATTAGAGGAACCGGAGCATTCAGTCTATGACATAGATAAATTAATAAAACTTTATGGATAGAACATGGGAAATGCTTGAGGGATCTTGAAAAGACACAATCTATAAACTAAGAGCATTTACTAGAACACCAAATAGATAGGATCAGAAAAGAAAATCCATTTTCACTGTATAATTAAAACACTAAATATTACAAAAAAAAAAAAAAAGCAACAAAGGACTGTACTGAAAGCCACACAAAAAAACCACAATGTCATAAATCAAGGCAGACCCATGACTGTAACAACCGATTTCTCTACGGAAACTTTAAAAGCTAGAAGAGCTTGGAACAACATATTTTCGGTTTTAAAAGACTCCAACTACCAACTGAGACTATTTTGTGCAGCAAAACTGTCTGCCATGATTGAAGGAAAAAAAGAAAAATTTTGCACGATAAAAGTTGACTTAAGTAATTTATGACCATGAAGTCTGCTTTAAGTTGAAAATAATAATAAATAAATTCAAAAGGCTACAGAGGCAAAAGAAGCCTAAGAGATTCTAGAAGGGAAGTTAAACAAGCAAGGATTAGAGAAAACACCAGACACTATAAAACCAACAAAAAGACAAAATAATAACTCTGGATATTAGTGGTTATAATTCCCCAATAAAAGACAAGCCAATTAGATAAAACATACAAAACAACAACAACAAAAAAAACAAACAAACAAAAAACCAAGATCCATCTATTTGTTACCTTTGAGAAACATGTCCCACCATCAAAGAGAATACCTTATGGTGAGAGAAAAAAATGTATTTCAAGCAAATAGAATTAGAAAATGAGTGCATTTCACTATAATATCTGATAAATAGAGCTTAAACAAAAACTATTTGGAAGAAATAAAGAAGTTCACTTCTTATTGACTAAGGGAGCAACCATCAAGAAAACAGTATAATTATAAATGTATACTTAACCATCATCCAATTTGATAATTAAAAAAATGCTTCTAGATATAATGTCAGATTAGTCAAACACAGTAAATACTTTAATTTCTGATTCTCACCAATAGACAGATCATCACGACAAAAAAGTTAGAGAAACACTGCCGTTAAGTGGCATCATATATCAACTGGCTCTTACAACTACACATTACATCCATAGGCGGCAGAACACGCACACTTCTCAGCAGCCTTAGCACTTTCTCTAAAAGAAATCAGATAACCGGACAGAAAGCAAGTCTCAACAATCAAAAAGGAAATTGAAATAATTTCTTATATCCTATCTGACCACAACGGGATAAAGATAGAAACACACACACACACACACACACACACACACACACAGAGAGAGAGAGAGAGAGAGAGAGAGAGACTGAGAGACTGAGAGAGAGAGAGAAAGTCTAATTTCGTGTACATTAAAACAACACACGTTTGAATGATGGATGGAGTAATTTAAAAATCAAGAAGGGACTGCCATTTTCTAATTCCAGTGCTGCCTGTCACTCACAGAGCCCCATCAGGGAGAAGCCATAAATAAGGTGATGCTTATATCCTGACTGGTTCAGCACCTACTGCCTGCAAATCCACAGTGGGTAAAGCAAATGGCTACAAAAGCTGATCGCCAGGGTGCACCCTCTCTTGGAGGGTGAATAAACTTCACGGTTACAGGCTGATAGGACAGCACTCTACAATCAGACACTATCAGAAGGTTGTCAAACTTCTGATTTGCAGTCGCCCCTTCCAGCATCTGGTGTGAGAAAATGCTCCGGACTTCAGAACAGGTATGTTCTACCAGAGTGGTTGACGTCTTTGAAAAATGCCAACTTGTGTGCCTAACCCTACAGTAGTTATGTGAAAGGATAATTAGCTCAGAGGCCACATTCATGAAGAATGTGCTTAACAATCCACTGTAAGGGAAACATTTCATTCAAAAAACCACATTTTTTTTTTCTGTTCTTCTGGTTATTAGCAGTCCTGAATGTCCAATTTCCCCCCATGGGCTCAAAAGATATCTGAAATACTTAAGATTACTATTGCTGGGATGAAAAAACACAAAGAAAAGCAACTTGGGGAGCAAAGGGTTAATATGGCTTATGTTTCCATATCTCTGTTCAGCCCTGAAGTAGGTCAGGGGCAGGAACTAAAGCAGGGCAGGAACCCGGAGGCAGGAAACTGTTTCAGAGGTCAGGAAGGAGAGCTACTTACTAGCTTACTTACACTTGTCCATTCGGCTTTATTATAGAACCCAGGACCTCCACCCCACTGGTGGCATCACCAACAGTGTGTTGTGCCCTTCCGTATGAATCACTAATTAGGAAAATGCCCTACAGGCTTGCCAACTGCCAAATACTATGGAGGGAATTCCTTAGTTGAGGTTTCCTCCTCTCAGATGGTTCTACCTTGTGAATCTCCACATAAAACAAACTGATACAATCGACCTGTTGTCAACCACACAGAAACACATCACTGTTAAGCCATTTTTCTTCAATTCCAAGATCACACATTAATTTCAACACTACAATGTAAAACAGTACCTAAGCATATGATTGCAAGAGGAAAAGCAGAGTCCAGGAATCAGGAATTGGTAGCTTTTCCATGTTTCACTTGAGTGTGAGTTTCAGAAGTTTAGAACTCGAGTTTCAGAAGTTTAGAGCATAATCATCATGGCAAGTAACATAGTGGGTGGCAGGTGGGCAGGCGGGCAGGTGGGCAGGCATTGGAGCACTAGTTGAGAGTTACATCCCAATTAGTAGGAAGAAAGAGAAAGAGCAAGAGCCTAGGTCTAGCATGGGCTTTGGAAACTTCTAGCCTGCTCCCAGTGGTATACCTCCTCAAAAGTGATCACACTTCTTAATCCTTCTAATCCTTTCAAATAGTACCACTCTCTGGTTACTAACCATTCAAACGTATGAACCTATGGGGGACATCCTTATTCAAACCACCAAAATAACTAAAGCAATCTTAAGAAAAAAAAAGGAATATGCTGGAGGCATCACTGCAAGCGACTTCAATTTATTTTACAGGGCCATAGTAATAAAGACAGATTTATTCATTTACCATTATTTTTCTTACAAGTGAATACATTCTCATTATATGTCTACCACATCTTCATTATCCTATCAGCAGCTGATGAACATTTATTTCTGGCTCTTTTAAATCCAGTTTGCAATGAACATGGATATATATATATATATGTCTCTGTAGGAGATTATAAAGTCCTTTGGGTATGTCCAGGTGTGATGTAGATCATATGGGAATTCTAGTGTAGCTTTAAAAAGAATGCTCACACTGATTTCCATAGTGGATGAACCAGTTTACACTTCCACAACAGTGACTAAAGGTCGTCCAAAGGATGGGGACATAGGAGATAGCAGTAAGCACATGGCAAGATAGGTTCACTGTTGCAATAGTGGAAAGACTGCTAGGAGAGTAATCAACTGCTTGGTTTTTAAACTGGATTCGAGATCCTTTCCACAGGATGTCATTCACATCTGGAATATAAAACTGATCAAATGACCATAGCTATGAAAGTCATAGATCCTAGTAAGGAAGTGTCTGCTGCTGTTTTAGCAAATGGACATGTGCCTATCATATTGCCTCTAAACAATTATATTATGTCCATAAATTAGATTAGTTTTGCTGTCAGTTTTTAGTCAAAGAAGCTTTTTTTAACCATGGGAAGCACTAATGGCAGAGATTTATAACTGATCAAAGTGATAAAAAACAAACAAAGTGATCTTGAATGTTCATCCATTGATGAGATAGCTATATAATTCCCTCCAAGATTCAGGGTAAATGGTACAAAAAGGGACTGAAATAATGTACAAGCTACAAAAGGGGGCAGATAGTTGTGAGACTTTGTCTTAGGACATGATATGGCTATTATACACTTTTTGATTTTAATTAATTGTTTCCCTCCTTTTTTACTTCCTTTAAAACTTCTCATACACCCCTCCTTGCTCTCTTTTAAATTCTCAGCCTATTTTTCACTGATTGCACATATGTATGTGTCTGTATGTATATGTGTGTGTGTGTGTGTGTGTAACACAGACTGTATATACTATAAGTACACACACACACACACACACACACACACACACACCATACAGGATATCCTGTTTATTCTTCTGTTGCTTGTATGTTTTCAGAGCTGGCCAATTGGTATGGGATAACCAGCTTGTATGCTCTTCCCTGGGAAAGTCTATTCTTCCACTCTCAGTATTCCTAAGTTGTGTGCAGTTTTTGCCTAGAGCCGAGGCCCCATCACCTTTCCCCTGTCCACATCAGCATGTCTGTTAGTGCCATTTTTGTTCAGGTCGTGCTTAGAAAGTCACAGTGATGAGACATCATAGGTATAGCTTTTGGCATTCCGAGGAGAGAGAATCTTCCAGCAGGCTGTATAAATGATACTATGGTATTTATACTAGGAGGTTTCAGAGGCTCTGACAGTTCTTATTGTCCCGTGAACCCTATTGAATCACTTGCTCCACAGGAAGCTGTGTTCACCACAGTGCCTTAGGGAGGCCAACACTGAGAAAAATGAGATCCTCTGCAACCAGCAGTACAAGTGAACCCTCAACTGAATCCTGAAATCACTGTAAATTCTTTAGAGATGGCAGTCCTTTCTAACCATAATCTTATGTGAGACCCAGAAGAGCAGGCAGCTAAAAATCGCTGAGTACCAAACCCTCAGAAACTGAGAAAAGAAATTATTTTCACTGCTACTAGACAACTAGGGCAGCATTCTGATTTCACAGTAGGAATGCCTGTCTTCAGAACTTGTAATATAGCAATACTTTTGTCAATTTAAAGTTTCTCATTTATATTTGAAACTGTTGGTTATAATTTTCAGCCATATTTTTGTCTCTGTCTCTGATTATTTGCACAACTATCTAGCCACCAACAGTGTCTGCCCTTGTGTCGGGCTTCAAGAACCGGTGACAAAGATCATACCTCATACAGGGTTCAGAGAAACTAAGTCTTCAGGGATGACGACTGCATTTGGTAATAAATTTCATGGAATAAATAAACTATTGGTCTGCATGAGGGTAACTAGTTGTGAGTCTACAATGAGGTAACATCTTTTCTATGTGCATAAAGAAGGCCTTTGTGAGGAATGGCCCTTGAGTTACAAGGAAATTCTTTATAGGGTAGGTTTCAGAGGCTCTGCCAATTCTTATTGTCCTGTGAACCTCTTGAGTCCCTTGCTCCAGAGGAAACTGTTTACAAGGGAAGAGTTTGTGATGAGAAGGCTCTACAGAAAACAGCAGGGCAAGGCCCTATGTCAGCCAAGCAAATCCAAAGGAAGCTCTTCCAAGTAGCCACTGTATCAACTCTGTCCCTCCTTCCTGGCCCTCCCAGGATGCTGGTGGTCAGGATAGCAGCTGTCCCTTCAACTGGGTACTCATGCCAACTTTTGGATTTGCTATCCTCCTGCTGCCTTCAACGTCTCTTGCCCCTATTAAAAGCAATAGAGAACACTCTTTCAGGTTAACTTGTTGAACTGTCTTATGGCCTATGAAAGATGTATTAGAATATATATGAAAAACCTTTAATTCTTCATAAGTACCAGGTTTTAATAAGCATTTCTTATCATCTTTGCTCCTTATCTACCAGTTTCTCATGAATCTTCAGAGAGCATGCCATCAAGGGAAAGATCAAACATATTTTGTCACATCTTCCCAGGCCATTCTCCAACCCAGTGTCTGGGACAGTGCTCCACGGCCCTCTTATTTAATAGCTTATGCCTGCTGTGTCAATTTTGGAATGTTTCTGGGGCTGTTTTGAGTGTTTCTCACAGTCCTAATCCTCGGATATGTTTTGTTGGATTTGCCATGATGCTTAATGGGTTGTCTAGAAAAGCCCAAACAAATCCTCCCATCATGAAGACAAGTCGACGCTGTGCTCCATAGGGCATGGGCCTCTCTACTGTTCTGCTGATCTGAGCACCTATCAACAGTGCAACCCACCTGGTTGCACTGCCAAGCTTATGTTTCAAAGGATTTAGTTTAGAGGAAGATCATGCTTTATATTTCACACTGTGGCACAACAGCAGAGTCAGCCATCACTGTCAATTTGATGGCAGAACTGTGTGTTCTGAAGTGAGCTATGGAAGGCATTGTGACCCTTGAATGGGGGATGACATGTGTACAAGTCCTTCTGTTTCATGTGACAGTGCAAAACCATTGGAAAGCTGGTTAATTTCAGTTTCCTGTCCCCCGACTCTCTACAACATAAATTATAATGCTGTATGTGTCACCAGATTGGTAATTGAGAGAACGCTTGCCATCTTCAGATGGGAAGATAAATCTAGCCGAACATTGCTAAGCTGCCCTTCCCAGAAAGCTCCTTGCTCCTGCCTGGACCAGTTACAAACTGAGTCATGAAGTGTGATTTCTCCTTCTATGAAAAGACAGAGATTAATGAGTCAAAGCTAATTGTTGCCACAAAGAGGATGCTTTCCAGCTGGAAAGGAAGCTGAGACATAATGAGGATGCTAGTTGAGACGACTTTATATCATGTCCCCTTAAACCTAAAGAGTATCAGAGAAGTCTTTGCAGAGGTCTGAGGGGTGCTTGCATACTATGTGAAATGAGATATTTCTTTGCTTTAATTTTCTCAAGACAGTAGTCTCACGATCTGAAGAGGAAAAACCGTCTTAAATGCAATTTTTGTAAAATCATTCATCTCAATAGGTAAATGGATAAACTGGATTACTTGCAAATTGAGGAACATTTCAAAAGATGCCATTGAGAGGATAAAGGGGCAAGTGGCACAAAAATACATTTGCAGTATATATATATATATATACACACACACACCAAGAATCAGATCTGGGACATAAAAATTCTACAAAGTAATCAGAATAAATAGTCTTGCAGAAATGTGAGGAAAAGCATGGAATCGATACTCCACAGATGATAGGCTTCCAAATGACCAGTAGCTATGTAAAAATGTGCTGAACAAGTGGTCACCAGGTCAATACTTTCAAACTACAATGTGATACTAGCAAACTTACCCTAGAAAGGCTAACTAGAAATAACCAGACAGTCTTTCATGTTGCTGTTAATGGAAGAGACTGTAACATATATACATTGTTGGAAGAAAGTCACAAATTTTTTTTGAAAACTGTCTATTAATAGCTACTCAACTGAGGATAGGAATACAACAATTTCACTCCCAGACAAACACAAAAAAAATGGGTATATACTCACTGCAAAATATATACAAGAATTCAGGGTGACACCATTAACACTAGCTAAGAACTGCACCCCAAATATTCATCAACAGTGGAAGGTGAACTCTGGTGTTTCACAGAGGAAAACCAGGGGGCCCTGAAACAGAATCAACCACAACTGTGGAAACCAAAAGAGTACCAGAGTATCACAAATTTTGAGCAGAGTAAAGAAACTGAGTTCAAAAAACAACAAATCCAATGACTCCATCTGTACAAGACTTTGCAAAGGGATAGCATGAGAAGCAGTTGTAGTTGAAGAATGGCTAGAAACCTAAAGAGGATTCTACAGGCTGTGATAATTCTGGCAATATCCTGTTTCTTGATTTGGTGCTGGTGTCTCTCTTGGTAAGGATTCTTTAAGAGATGAATTTATGATTGACATTCTTTCCTGCATTAATTCTATACTTTAAAACTTATACTAAAAATCTCATTGCTTAAGAGGTAGCTCAGTCATTAAGAACACTTGCTGTTTTTGTAGGGGACCCAGGTTCTGTTTCAAACACCATTATGGAAGTTATTCAGAATTCTAGTTCCAAGCAATGTTACACTTTCCTTTGGTCTCTGCATGTGCTACCCCCACAGACACATAGGTGTATATATAAAATAATTTTTGAAATTTCTCAGGCTATGAATATAGCTCAAGTGGTAGAGAGCTTGCTCAGCCCTGGTTTGCTCTCCAGCACCACATGAACTGGATGTGGCAGCACTGGTCTGTCTATAGTCCCAGCACCCTTGAAGTGGAGGCAGGAGGATTAAAATTTTAAAATCTCTTTAGCTACTAGCAAGTTTGAAGCCAGCTTGGGCTACATGAGGCTCTATCTCAAAACAAAACAAAACAAAACAAAACAAAACAAAACACCTGTATAAATAAAAGATGTACAAAATATTGTATATTTATGTAATTAAATACTATTGAGCAATAAAAGAAGGGAAGCATTGATAAATCTTTCACGTTAATGAACCTTGAAACTATTAGGCAAGATAAATTTTCCAACCATAAAAAGTCATAAATCTTAACGTTCCATTCCTATAAAGTATCCAGAATGGGCAAATCGAGACAGAAAACAGATTAGTTGGTTGCTGCAGATAGCAGGGCAGAAAAACTGGGAGTGACTGATAGTGGTGATAAGGTTTCTTTTTGGCATGATCAAAATATTCTGGAATTAGATAATGGTAATGGTTTACAACATTTCTTATATCCTAAAAACTATTGAGTTGTACTTTTGAAAGAGATGACTCACATTAGTTATTAATTGAAACTTAATTTCCTAGTCTTTCCTCATGCTAGAGTATTTGCATTCAAGATTTTGGCCTTCCCCCAACCATCAAGACATGGATTCTTTAACAGTTGCCATGGGCTACCTAGATCATATGAACTAGATAATGGAGATTTGTTTGGGTATCCTGGATCAGCTATCATCACCTTTTACACTGAGCATGGTTTTGTCCCTTAAATCTTCATCAAGAATCACTGTGTAAACACTTTTAAACATACTAGCCAGTAAATAAGCACACACACCCTCCACACACAATATTAAAGTTCTGCTTTAATATTTTTATATTTTAATAGTGTCCACAAATGCACATCTGTTTCAGAACACTTGTCTATAATAAGGCCATTCATCAGGAAAAAGCCTAATGCTTGCCCAATGAATGGACATGAATGAAGGATCTCGGGTTGTTCATGTTCCTGGACCTAGTAGCTCACTGATGCTGTTTATCCAGGTGAAGCAAAAATGGATGCTTTATCCCAGTGAATAGTGTGCAAAGGACAAGAGGGGAAGTATGGAGACAGGGACTCACTGAACACAGAAAAGTTCCTGGACACAGAATCTGGGGCTGTCAGCCTCCTTCTTTCCCAGCACCTTCCTGGAGAACAGAAAATCATTGGTAATGGGATATTATAAAAGTAAGCCAGATCTAAGAAAGACAGTAGCCTGTGATCTGTTGCTCATACGACTGCACTTCCATCTTTCTCATTTCTTCTCAGACCTCCACTCATCTGTCTATACTCACCCTCGCTGCTTAGAGCCTCAGTCTGGATAAAACCCTGAGTGAGAACACGGATCAGTGTATGGCCTTGATCAATTGAAATCAACTGGGGAGTTTTGATCTGAGCAACCTCTCTACGTGATGTGGGGCTGTATAAATAGATGTAGAAAGTAGGACAGTGAGAGCAGTTGGGCTGTTAAAACAAGGCCATCCTCACTCACCTGCACCACCATGTCCTCCCCAAAGTGTCTGCTCCGTCCTTCAGGTCTGCAAGCACAGAGGCAGGAGGGGTGAGGGAGAGAAACTGGGCCACCTTGCCTCTCCTTGATTAGCTTCCAATTCTTTGGAGAGGAAGATGGCAAGCAAGAACAGGTGTTTTTCCATTAGCGGTATTCCCCCGAATTAACTTCTGTCTAATGCAGCAGGAGACAGTGTAACTATGTACAGCCTGTGCTCTTATAACTTGTTCTTTCCGCCTTAAAGTCCAAAAGAAATTCAGACATAACAGGAAAACATCAATGGGGGATTGCATGATAACACTTAAAATGATTTCCTGTTTGAAGAAGTAGCAGAGGCTTGTTGTCCCTCCTCACCCTAAATCTCATTCTTCACAGCAAACGTTCATGATAACTTCAATACTTTTACACTTGTATAGAGGAATAGGTAGACAGGCTGAAGTAGGTTTACACTTGTATAGAGGAATTGGTAGACATGATTAAGTAGGCTTACACTTGAACAGAGGAATAGGTAGACATACTTAAGTATGATGGAGCAATTGTTCTCAAACTGGGTCACTCAGTCCTAAGAGGTTTGTCTAAAGTGCAAATGGAGCACCTGTTTTTATGTTTGACAGACATAATGATGAGGTGTTTTGCTGAGCAGTTTCTCAGTTGCTAAAGTAGCTGTCCATATTTCTTATTTCCTGGGATGCATGTCTTGTGGTTCCCTTCCCATAATGAGGGTTGGTTTTTATAACCAGCAGAATATGACAGATGCCATAAAGTGTCACTTCTATAGCTAGACTATAAAAATTACTGAAGTTTCTACACTGTGTGTCCTTGGACTTCTTTCTGAACAAAGTCAACTGTCATGTCCTGGGGACACTAAAGAATTTTATAGATCCCTATTGAAAGAAGCCGAGGCTTCTCACCAACAATAAGCATGGTTTGTCAATCCTCTGAATTAGCCATATGAGAGGCTGTTCCTGGGCCCTAGTCAAATCCATGGATAACTACAGCCCTATCTTATAAGTGGTGTTCGATTCCCCTCATATTGCTGACCCATATAAACTGTGAAATAGCAAATGTGGTCATTTGTGGGAGGGTAATAGATAACTCAGGAGAACACTGCTCTGACACACACTATTGGTCCCAATGGTCACTCTTTCAAAACAGTTCAATGCCTTACACTGGAACACAGATCGACACTGCAGGTGGTGTAGTGGCAGCATCCAACACTACAACAGGCTGAAGTTTCCCTGGCAACTTCCATATTGCCAAGCTAATCTCTAAGCATTAATAAAAGAAGCAGATGACTTCTTGCTTCTGTTAATAATGCCATAGTTTGACATAGGCCTCCTCATAGCCCTCACTGGTTTTCTTTTTATGAAAAAAAAAGTGTTTATGATTCTAGGGATGCATTCCAGGGCCTCCTACATGCTCAGCAAGTTCTGTACCACTGAGCTAAACCCCTGTGCAAGTTTGTTTTTAGGTCAGCAACAAGATTATAGGTTTAGATTTTTCTAAACCTACTTTATTTGAGGTTCTTGAATGCTTCAACCTCCCTTCTAGCCCACCAACCAGAGATAGGGGGAAAAGAAGGTTAATAGGAAAGGGGGGCTGTGCACCTGTTTAGAAGTAGTCCTTTGGGGGTGATTCCACTCTTCCTTTTCATGATACCAGCAGTACGGTCCCAGAGCAAACACCAAACACAAATCAGTAGAGGTGGCACAATCCAACAGAAATCAGAAGGCTCCAATGCATTGGCACAAATCAGCAGAGGTGCCCAGAATCAGTCAGAACACCACAAGAGGTTCTTTGGCACATTTCTCTCTATGAAGTGAAGATGAGAGACAACCAGTAAAGACCAGTGAGGCATTGCATGGCATTGCCATGAAAGAGGGTCCTTTCACTGTGGGATTCTACTGATATTCTTTCTAAACATCACACATATCTCTCAAGTGTCTGTTCACAATAAAACATCATGTGCCCTCTCACAAGACAGCTCTCAGAAAAATAGCATGTGATCTAACTGAGTTTTTTTTTTAAAGAAACCAGAAACTTCCACTTCACAGGACAAACATATTTACATAAATATTTCATTACGCACTGCATCTCCAAGCTAATCTCCAGTTTACAGATGAGAGGATTGGGATTCTGAGAGGTGGATCAAACACCTGTAGGCTTTTTAGATACAGCTCTTGTTATTGACTTTGATTTACTATGATGGGACTTGGAGTAGATTATCCTCCACTGTCATACTCTCTATGCATAGAGATCACATGGTCGAGAATTACTTTTGTATTCTTGTTGAGTTCCAGGCACAATGATGAACCTTGGAGTATTTCTGGTGGAGCAGTGAACCTGGGCTGTGCTTCTGCAAAGCACATAGATTGTTGGCTGAGTTACCCACAGTTTGCCCTGATTTATCTATTTATTGACTAAAACTCACAGAGGCTAAGAGTCTCTCTTGGACAAGATGTCTGGTACTTGCAAATAGTGATTTCAAAGGTGTTTTTTAATAGCATAAATGGTACTCGGAAGAAATTGATTCCGACCATCTATCTCCTTTTCTAGAAAAATCCAAGGTTCAGAAAGCAATAGCTAATAAAAAATAAGTTGAATATACACCTGCATGAGAGATGGAGTCAAGTGCTTTCCTCCATATGATAAAATAGCTTCTTAGATCCCAAAGCTTGTGAGGTAAGACCACCCTAATTATTTAACTTGTTCTGACAACAGAGTCTAGCTGACTACTCAGCTTGAGCTATTTCCACACTGGGGTTGGAAGTGAACTTGAATCCTGAAGTAAAACAGGTTTTGCCTTACAGGGTAAAAAGTGCAGATGTGTGTACTCTTGGACTTCATTTCCAAAAACCTAAGTGGAAAATTTATCGGCAACATTATAAAGAAATTGGGTGAGGAGTAAGGGGAAAGATGTCTAGTCTGTTCTTGTGCATTGAGAATTATATCCCGAACTTTTCTTCAAGATCCTAGTTTGTTATAGTTTGCCCTGCAACCTGAGAGTGAAAAAGCAGAAACAGAGGGCTGGGACTTCATAGTTTTAGTGGCTTCCTTCCTTCCTTCCTTCCTTCCTTCCTTCCCTCCCTCCCTCCCTCCCTCCCTCCCTCCCTCCCTCCTCCCTCCTTCCTTCCTTCCTTCCTTCCTTCCTTCCTTCCTTCCTTCCTTCTTTCCTTCTTTCCTTCCTTGCTGAAGAGAGAAAGGACATGGACGTAGGTGAAGGGAGAGTCTGGGAAGAGTTGGAGAACAGGAAAGAATATGATAAAAGTATATTAAAAATCAGAGAATAACCTTTTTAAAGGTACAAACATTGAACACATAGAAGGTTGAAGAGTGAATGAGAACATAGTTCAATAAGATAACTTAGAGCAGGAAAAGAGAAATTAACAAAGACCAATTAATTATTAAATTAAATCAAAAGAATAAAACTCATCAAATTACATTTATCAAAGACATTTTAAGCTTGAAATATTAAAAACAATAATGACAGCAATGAAAATCACACAAAAACAAACAACAGTTTTCAGAGGCCATGGACACTCTAAAGCCTGAATGGGTCTTCCAGAATGAGGGAGGTCCTCCACCCTGAGCTGGAGGTCAAGGTTACAGCTCAGCTACTTCCCCAGAACTTAAAGGTGAGCGAGCCTTCAATATAAAACCCAAACTGGGAGCTTCCTCCCATGCTCTCTGCTTCCTGTGCTGCCAAGCATCCAACTGTAAGGCTGGCTTGCTGTTTCCCCTTAGGCTATTTCACGGCTTGGATTTGGTTTGTCTCCAAAGTCCCCTATGTGGGAACTTTCTCTGTGGTGGTACTGAGATGGTAGAACCTTTAAGGGGTGGGGCCTACATCCCTGGGCATACTCTGTACTGTCCTACTTGACATGACTTTGCACAGTCACTGGAGCATAATCTCATTTTAGACAGTAGAAGGGAACTGGCCATCCCTTTTTACTAGCTGACACGGTCTACAGAGATCACACTTCACAAATTCTGTCTTGGTTAACACATGTTTTATTCAAAGAAAGACTGACAGATCTGAGACAGAGTAGAAAGCTTTAGGGCCAAGAGGCTACTTAATAATCCATGCCAGTTCCTCTCTGGCTTTGTCCCTCCACAATGGAGCAGAGCAAGCCATATATTATTTTTATTAATACAGGAGGATTCCAGTCAAGGGACCTCGGGCCATGGCCCGGGAGCCTTTTGTCTCAGTAATCTGATTAGACGCTCAATCTTCTGTTGCTATCTTGATTCAGGCCCACACTAAGATGCACAGTATTTCTGGGCTCTGGAGACGCACTGGTGCTTTCCGTGCATCAAGGCATTTTGAGCTTAACACACTGTGAACTGACAGTTCTGAGGGGGTTTTACCAAGGTGGGAATGGCAATGCGTCTACAGAGACTTCAGGCAGTAAGCTCTGATGCTGGCATTCCTGGGGGGGAAAAAAAATCACTGGTGCTTATGTGAAAGCAGCTTCAAGTGGATGCCTTGCTGACAGCAATCAGATTTAAAATTAGCCCTAATGCGCTTTCATCAAGGAAGACTTAATTGCGGAACCCAATCAGTACGCAAAATACTCCAATGACAATTTTGCTGACAGTGTAATTCTAAACACACTGAAGGGTTTCAAAATGTGGATAAAATCTTATCTGTGGAAGCATTAAGTTTTTGGTGTCGGATTAGCCTGCCTCCATTTAAACCCATCTCCTCCTGCTCTGTGTTACAGGTTGTATACATCTAGCATTTGTGAGTTGTTCCTACCCTTTGGCAGTATCTTTCTGGATGGATACACCGTTGCGAAGGAGGGGACTCATATTTACCTGCTATGTGATGGATCTGGACCGGAACTCACTTTCTCTGAGCATCAGGTTTTCCACCATTAACGAAAAGGAACAAGGCTGACCTTCTCAGGTTGTCAAGAGAACTAAGTTATAAGTTATTCTCCATCTGGATAGCCTGCCTTTTTAGACCCAGACACAGCTGTATCTATGAACTCTAGCACCTTAAAGTTTCCACTGAAGCACCTGTGACTGGCATGGCTTGCCTGTGTGGTTTAATGGTTCTCAACTTGGAGTGATTTTTGCCTCCCCAGGGACAACTGGCAATATTGGGAGCCATTTAATTATCACAACGAGGGGATGAGGGGCTGACACTATTGGCACAGTGGGTAGAGAGCCTGAATGCTGTCAAACATCCTCAGGGTAGTAGTCACCTTCCACGTCAGCATTTCACCTGTCTGCCACCTGTTCACAATTATCAACAGTGATGAAGCTGGACAATTTTTCCTGCAGAGGATAAATACTGTAATTCCCACATTCCCTGAAGTAAGGGGTATGCGTTCTATATTTCCCTGTCTTGTTTTGTTTTGTTTTGTTTGTTTTTTATTGTTTTTGAGACAATGCAGGATAGCTTCAACATCACCATTTCTACTGCTTCCGCTTTCTCAACTAATGGGATTGCAGGCATGCACCATCCTGTTGAGTTTATCTTCAGTTCTTAAAGAAATATTTTTTTTAAAGAAGATTGTGGAGAAATATTTAAATGGATTGCAGTGAGCACAAATTAATTACCAAGTGTCTCATCTTCTCTTTTGTCCCTGTGATGAAACGCCCAGACAGAAGCAGCTTGAGAAATCAAAGTTTACTTGGCTCATAGCTCCATATTGCAGACATCATGGCAAGGGGGCCGTTGTGACAGGGACTTGAGAGGACTTGTCACATTATATCTGTGGTGGAGAGGAGAGAGGAACAAGCCCGCCCACAGCCTAACCTGAACAATGCCTCCCTGAGACTCCCTTCCCAGGTGATTTTATATGTGTCAAGTGGACAGTCAGGAACCATCAAAGAGCGCTGCCTCACCCTGCATCAGCACAGTTCCTTTGGACTCGAAGTCTTTCATTCAGTTTTCTCTCATGTAACACATAGGCTTTGCTAATTTTGCTATTCTTCCCATGTGTTGATGCGGAACTTTGAAAATTGAGACTCTTTGCATGCGAAGGTGAGTCTTCAGATCTGTCAGGGAGTTTTCAGAAGGTCCTTGTACATGGCCTCGTGTAAAGAGGTGTGGAAGGAGACCACTAGCATCACTGTCGTAACCCTAGGACAACTGGTTAAACAAGACAGTTGTGTGACTTACCTTCTCCAGGTGATGGATTTTAGTTGGTGACACAAACACATATAGATATAGTCTATAGTCTCAACCTTATGTGACAGGATGGGGAATATATTAAATTATTCATGATAGTTATTATCTTGATTTCAAGTAATTCTTCTCTAGGAATATGTTTTTAGATTCTCCAATTTTTAAGGTTTTTATACACAGTAAGATGCAATTGGTATTATTTTGAAAAGAATTAAAGAGACATTTCATCTGTATCTTCTTGGATCTTATGTTCTGAAGAATCCTCTTCAAAGGTGGCAGGTTGGATGCTAGCAAGCTGCCGCTCAGAGATAAATTGCTCTCCTATCTGCCCAGCTGGGAGTCACGTCTGGGTAACAGCTGCTTCGATAATGACTTTATTTGTGATAGATGAATTCTTGCTTTACAGATGCTGAAATAACTTGGGCCAAATGAAACTGCATGTTTGACTATTCATTTCTTCTCTTTACACTCACAGTAGGTGCCAGGATAGATGGCTGTGAGACAGGGTAGGGGACTGATATGACATTGTTTTCCTCTTCAGACAGGCCAAGTCAGTCAACCATGGGCTCCTGGAGAGCCCCACGAATGGATGACCAACTCACAGCAGCAATGCAACCCACCCAGCAGCACGTGCGGCTGAGTCTGAAGTCTGCTTCCACCCCAGGTGCGTGTGCCCTTTTCCTTGGCATTTTGTCACGGTAACATATGGAAATTCTGAGATTTCCTGAGAAACAGTCCTGAGAAAGATTGTTCTCACCTGGAAAAGAATTGCTAGTTTGCAAAGGGGAAAATGTAGCAGAGCACTTAAGAACTCTATATTCTTTATAATATAGAGTGATTTTGTAATTCTAACTTCTATATTTACTCATTTACATTGATCTATCTGTCTATCAATCATTTATCTATCATCTGTATCAGTCATCTATCTCGTGCCTACCGTTTATCTATCTAATCTATTCATTCATCTACCAATCACCTATGAGTTGTTTTATTTTTAATTATCTGTATATGTGTGTGGGTATGTATGGGTGGGATGAATTCAGATGCATGAAGATGCCGAGGTATCAGAAACCCCTGGAGCTGGAGTCACAGGCAGTGTGAGCCACCTGACACAGGTAGTCTACAAAAGCAGCATATGTTCTTAATGGTTGAGCATATATATTTTAATCTAACTCTCTAAGAAAGCATCCCTCCAGTGTTCATAGGCTACAATGATCCTGAAGAGAATGGAGAAGATGTAGAGAAGCTACCCAAGAGGGACAGAACAAATGGAAGAACCAGGAGGAGATGAGTTGGGAATTTGCAGGAGCTTGCTGCCTGACAGAAGGGATGGCATTTACAGCATTGGTGTGCTAAACAAAAGAACAAAGAAGGTTCAGTGATGAGGAATGATGTGCAATTTTGTCATGCTATGCAGAAGAAATTGCATGCATTTTTACACTTATTACAGTTGGCTCAGGTAGCCGAAGCCATAAAAAGGTAAACTATAAAGAGAGGGCCACCACTTTCAGGAAAGACAAGCATAGAGCAGTGTGCTTTGTACCGGGCAGCCAGTGAACAGTAGTTGCTAGAACTAATGACAGACAGAGGCCAGTGTCCATCACAATCTCATGTCCAACAAAGCAAGCTGTGGAGATTTTACAACTATTTTTGGCAGTAGATAGAGTCCCTTGTAGCCACTGTCTGCACTGTCTTTTCTGATCCTGTTCAGCTTTTGCACAGTGACTTAGCTTCCATATTTAGCTTTATCTCTGCAGGTTGCACCACTGATCCTGGTTTTCCAGGTCACGTCCAACTCCTGACACGTCTGTTCTTCACATGACACTATGGCACTTCCCATGTGAAGATGGGGATAAGATTTGGATACGGAAAACCAGATTTTAATTTATTCTAGCAAGAAGGAATAGAATTTTATTTTCAAATTCACAGGACCCTCAAAGTGGACATGGGCTTGTCTTTGGGCATCAGAAAGGCCTAACTGAAAGTTTTTAGTATGTATTATTTAACTGAATATTTACTCTATGTTAAACATCATCTATTGAAAGTAATAAATATGCTATAATTGTTAAACATTTCGATGTTTAAAAAGAATTGTACAAATTTAAAGCAATATTTTCTTGGCTATTTGAGAATTTCATGGAATTTATTTTGATTATATTCACCTTCCCACTCCTTCCCAACTCACTCACACCCCAGTCTTGACTCCACATCCTTTTTTTTTCTTTTAAATAACCTATCAAGTCCATGGCTGACCTACCAAGGACCACACACTCTTTAAGAAAATTGATTCTCCCTGCTCCCAAAATCATCAACTTAAAGGTTGCTGTGTGCCCTTAAGGGCTTTGGTCAATGAAAGTTACTGAATGTAATGAATGTTTTCCTTACATCTGTGTCCTTAGTCTGTAATAAATGGGACATTTTAATGGGTGTTTGAGTTTGGGATACCATGGGTCTTGCAAAGGCTGACTTAAAGATGATTTTTTTTTTCAATCTGGATGGTAGTTTAAATTAATGATGACTAAGAGTCTATTAAAAATAATTACCCATATTGGCAGAAGTCCTCTTTACTAGTTAAAGATTTAAGAAAATCCGGGAGAGACAAATTCGGGGTGTAAATAGGGATGCAGCTGCCCATAGGTGACAGGAGAAGCTGATTGGTCAGACAGGGTAAGACGAGGAAAAAGACAGCCCAGCTGAGGCCAGTAGAACTCAAGGGGAGCTAAGTCTGTGCCAGCCATGGTGGTAAGTCAGCTGAGGCCTGAGGCCCTGGAAGCAGCAAGGTGCAGGATGAGTGAACGCAGAGGGAGAGGGTAGCCTATTGGCACAGGATTTTATTTTTCTGTTTTGTTGTGTTTTTATTTTTTCTTTGACTGAAAGTAGACCTTTTTGTATGCAATATGTATTGATTGTGACTTCCTCTTCCCCCTACTCCTCTCAGTTCCTCCTCACCTCCCTCGCCATCTGGATCTACACCCTTTCTGAGCATTGAATTTCAATGGCTTGGAGAGTTGGCTTAGTGAATAAGAGTGCTTGCTGTACAATCATGAGGACCGCAGTTCAGATCCCAGAGCCACTTAAAAGAAACAACTGTGCATGGTTGCGCAGGCCTAAAACCCCAAGGCTGCAGGGTTCAGGAGGGGACAGGAGGCTCTCTAGGGCTTAATGGCCATCAACAGCCAAAATTCACATTCAATTAGAGAGCCTATCTCAAAGAAATAAGATGAAGCATGGTGGTCCAGGACATTCAACATCCTTATTTGGTCTCCACAAACATAGAAACGTTTATGAATCTTAAATTAATTTATTAGTAACTATTAATTGTTATTATTATTGTGTGTGTATATGTCGTGTGTGTGTCATCTCTGTGTGTGTGCATATATGGTGTGAGAGTGCATGTGAGGTGTGAGAGTGTATGTGCTATGTGTGTGTGTTGTGTGTGTACATGTGGTGTGAGTGTATGTGTTTGGTATGTGAATGTATATGTTGTGAGTGTGGTGTGTGTGTTGTATATATGTGCATGTGTTGTGAATGTGTGTGTGTGTTGACTTTGTATGACTTTGTATGTGTTGAGTATGTATGTGTTGAGTATGTGTGTGTTGTGTGTGTGTGCTGTGTATGGATGGACGGGTTGAGAGTGTATGTGTGTGTGGTGTGAGTGCACATGTGCCACAGTATATATGTGGTGCCTTCTCCCAACTTTGGGAGAAGGACATTTCCTTATGAGTATGATGTTTAGAAACATGAAAGCAGTATATCCCAACCTGTTTCCAGGAAGTCCAGATTTAGGCTTGTTACTCAGTGACGCAACTATCCTTATATCGGGAGGTTTTAAAAAAATTGTAGTCATTTTTCTCCTTCATCTGAGTATATCCTGATGATTTTTCTGAATTAAAAATAAGTGTTGGGCTTGAAGTGATTATTTTACATATATAGCTACTCTCAGAAGAAATAAAATTACATGAAAATTTTAATTCCAATTATATTTTCATATAGTATACAAACCCTCTTTTGTGGGCTTATTTTAAATTGTGATTTTGTTTTATCTTAGATGTTCCATTAACTATGTTGAGTTTTAATTTTTCTAATTTTTCCTCTCTCCTTATAAAACAGGGTCTCCTCTTTCCAATTGCAGATTTGAAAGTCTGTGCCCAAAAAGATCTTGTTTTGGACTGTTTCAATAACATCTGTGCTGCTATGTCTGCTTCCAATATCTTTGACTCCAATCTTTCCCGGACATAGCGCTTTACGATATTTCTGAATTCTAAAATGGACAGTGACACCCCTAATGGATTTTCTTTTGTCTTTAAGTAAAAGTCCCTTGCTGACTCTGTCACCGAATTCTTGCTCCCTGCCTTTCTTCTTCTACAGTGTTAGAGCTCCGTGTGTGCCTTCCCTGCCAGCCACAGAGAAAAATGCAGATTCCTGGATTGCCCAAAATGTGCCATTTACTTCAACTGTGATAAAGATCCCAGTCTCAGACTGTTATGAATAACAGAAGAGAGGGAGAGTGAGAAGAGAAGGGTGGGGAAGGGGGGAGGGAGGGGCTACTTTTTGAGCACTGACAGCTGCAGACATCTCATTCATACTCCCAATTGATAAGAATTTCATTTTATCAGTGAAGGAAGAGGCTCACAATGGCTAAGTGACTTGCCCCCAAATCCTAATTTCCATTCAGAGAAGTCCAACTAAACCCAACTATTGCATTATCTCATTTCATTATGCTTCCCTAAACACTCCCTTTCTGCCTTTCTTCTTGATTTTAGATATGGGCCCCCAGCCCTATTATCTGCTTACTCATGCATTATTCCGGAAGCCCAGGGGTCCTCTGAGCTTTCTCTCCCTCAGTCCCTGCTTAATTAAGTTTCTGTTTCCAGCTTGTACTGCCTCTTTGATGACTTCATCCCCCTCCCCTTTCCAATTGCAGATTTGAAAGTCTGGGTCCAAAAGGTTCCAGCTTGAGACTATTTTCAATAACATCTTTGCTGTTATGTCAGCTTCCAATTTCTCCAACTCTAATCTTCTCCCCACATAGCTGCTATGTGGTATTTCATGTGAATGCTAAAACAGACAACAACACTCCTAATGCATTTTCTTTTGTCCTCAAGTAAAAGTCCCTTGCCGACTCATCACTGCATTCTTGCTCCATGCCACCAGCCACAGAGAGGCTTGCAGGTTCTTGGGTGGCCACAAGTGTTCCCTTCCTCCTAACTCTTTGCTTTACCTAGAAAGTTCTTTTCTTCCATGGTGGGGACATTTTCTAAGCTCTAAATAGATTTTCTGCCATTCACTCCCTCATTTTCCATTACCACAGTATTTGCTTTTGTTAACTTTTGGAGACAGGGTCTCACTATGTATTCCAGGCTAACCCTGAATGTGAAATCCTTCTGGTGGGATTACAGATGTGAGCTCCTCATCTCTTTAGCCCTGGCTGGGCTGGCACTCACTATGTAGACCAGAGTAAGCTTGATCTCATACAGATCAGCCTGCCTGCCTCCTAAGTGCTGGAATTAGAGATGTCTGCCAATGTTGCTTCACCTTGAACATGGACAAAAGTCTCACTGCACTGGACTGGAACCCTACATTTTGTGGTTGAAGTTACCATCGGCATTCCCTGCTCTTAGAAGTAGTTGCGGGGATCATTATGGAATTGAATATCAGCAAATTCAGATACAATTTTTTATTTCAGATAAAGCCAGATTGGAGAACAGAACTTGGACTTCATGATAAACAGGATTCTTGTTTGCACTACATGGGGCTTGGACAGTTGACGCCAGAAGTATCCAACTTGAGGCACGGGTCTCAATGTGTGTGGGAAATGTCTTAAGCAGCCTTGGGAAATAGGTGAGATGTTGAATATGGGCAACCATCCTTCCCCACCTTGCCACAAAATAAAAGAAATGCAGAACAATGAGAGCGTGTCCTTAAGACGCTGTCAGTCTATGAAAAGGTGTGTCTTCCATACAAAAGCTCACCAGGAGGAACCTGTACTCATATTTACTGCAGCAGTATTCACAAAACCTGGGGATGTGGGATCTACTTCAGTGCCTAGCAACAGGTGAGTGAAAAAATAAATGGTGGTGTGGGTACACAATGGACTATTATGGAGCCATAAAAAGATAAAATACAGTCACTTTCAACACCTCGGGTGGGACTGGAAGACATTATTAAATGAAATATTCTCAAGGACAGTAAGCAGAACACCCACCATGGAATCCTGTAGCTGAATAAGGAGTCAATACTGGAGGCTGGAGAGAGCACATGGGGTATACAGTGGGTACAATGATAGTTAGGAGGGCTACATTCTGGGGTCCTACAGTGCAGGAGTGTGTGGATACAGTTCACAAGATTGTATATCTCGAGATCACTAGAAGAGGGGATTTCCAGTGTATTCACTATATAGATATGATAAATGGTCATGGCAATAGAGAGACTTTCTCACTACCCAGTGTAACATGGACCAAAACACTATGCTGTCCCACACTTGTGCACAAGTATTATATATATACATGAAAAAGAAAAAAAATGTCCCCACAAATTTCTAATTTATGGGCCAAAGTAGGAATACCAGGAGATGAATTCTTCCCATCCAGGCCCCAGGAGGTGCATCTCTTAAACTTTGAAGTGAAAAGTGCTCTGCCTCTATCCACTTCCTTTTATCTAACTTATCACACAGCAGGTAGAACAGTAGATGACTCCATCAGGAAGGGCATGCATGTTAATAAGATCCAAGCTTAAGGATGGAGGAAATGTCAGCCTAACACTCCGATGTGGGCACTCTAGTGGAAAGAATGACCCCTGTGAATGACTATGGATTTTGCAATTTATGGAGTGCTCTGGACCATGTCACTGGAGCCCAGGCCAACCTGTAATTGACCATCTTGACAGCCACAAAGAGCAGTCACCTGCATGTATCTAGATCTTGGCTGCCAGTTCAGAGTGGCTTAGCTGCACTGCATGGGGTTCTGTCATCCCTCCCAGCCCTTAGAGCTTACGATCCATATGACATTTGTAGGGGAGCTGACTTAAGAAGAAATCTCTGTTGTGCTCTGTTGGGAACTTATTAATTCACAGTAAGATTGGCTTTGGCGTAACTGATTTCAGGTGTGTAGGTTTGTATTCTTTTTCCGTGGTTCAACATGTCCCCTTGGTGTCAGTAGTGTCTTTAATTGGACTGGCTCTATAAGTCATGAAATGGTAAGGAGACAATAATGGGAAAGTATGCCGAGGAAGCAGCAATATAAAAGGAATAGATCATATTTTTGTACAGTGAGTCTCATTTCCTTGGTGAGTTGGGGTGTGCATCCTAGAAATGATATCGGCAATGCTTTAGAGCTCACGATCAGTGCTTCCCAAATGAACACCTACTCAAACATCGTGGTTCAGAAGTCTGGAGGGGCTGTCTGCTTTGCATCTCTAACAAATTCCCAGGTGATGGATATGCTGGAGTAGCAAGCGCCCACATTACTAAATCAAAACACCAGCTCCCCAACTCTTCACATTTAATTTTATTCCACAGCATGTTTAAGGGAGTGTTACTCTCAGGAAGATGTTTGGGATTAAAATAATTAAAAAAAAGCTGGAAAGTACACACATTTATGTATCTCTTCATTAAATATATATCTGTTTGGCAAAAAATGTTAGACTCTTTTATACAAAAACAAAGCCAACAAAACAAAACAAAATAACCCCAAACCCTTGTAAAATTTAAAGACCTATAATAATTACAACGATGTAAACTTGGATGTCTGACAGCTTGACCACCCTGGAAAACCTGGGCTGTAGCAGGAGCCCCAGAGAGAAGGTCACACGGAACTGTTAGATAGCAACAGCCGCCTTAGGGGCGGTTAGGTTTAGTTTATCAGAGATGGAGCAGGACTACTGACTTCATTTGTGCTTTCTGCTAAGGGCTGGGAGCTCGAAGAAATGAAGAAGGCAGGCCTGGGCTGGGGCAAAGAGAGGAAGCCCAAGACTAGACAGTGTGATAGAGGGATTGGTCATGGTCACAGTGCAGACAAGGAACAGGCATGGACTCTGTGGACAGTTTGGGAGACCTGATGCTGTAGACAACTACAATGAGGATGCTGCTGCTACAAGTGAGACCAAAGTGGACCAGAGCAAGGCCAAGGCAGGAAAGGGAGAGAGAGGCAATGTGAAAGCAATCTCAACTCACATAGAGCTGATGGTGTGAGGTGACCCTAGAGAGAAGGGGTAGGAGGCCTTTGGTCTTCTAATCCAGTAGCAGAGCTATTTTATCCAACCCTGGCCTTAGGAATTTCTCTTGGTTTGGTGAGCAAATATGGGGCAGCTTGGGGCTAACTGGCTTTCCTACTCCAGGCAAGAATGAAGGAAGGAAGGAAGGAAGGAAGGAAGGAAGGAAGGAAGGAAGGAAGGAAGGAAGGAAGGAAATGCCCATAGCTGGATATAATGAGAGGACTCTTCGACTGTTACTAGTGGTGACTTTTGCTCATGACCCATCGCTGAGCTGTAGCAATGGTAGAGGATCTAAAACACTGCGTCAGGAAATAGATTGAAGTAGAAGGTGAGATGCCAGAGAAGATGGGGGGGGGGGGTGGCGCTAGGGTTAAAAATGAGGCCAAAGGAAGCTGCAGCTTCCCCTCCACCCAAGGGCAGTTGCAGCATGTGGATGTGTTTGCTCTGCTCTCTGCTGATAGCTAGATCTTCCAGTTTGGGAGGAATGCGTCTGGGTGCAGCCAGTTCAGTTACAGTCATAGACAAAGTCATAGTTGCTAGGTTCCTTGGGGATAGGCGGAGGTGCATCCGGGATCTGGATGTTTTCCAGGTCCAGCAGGCGAAGCTTGATCTCCATGCTCAGCAGGGTGTCCAGGTCATTGCGTGTCAGGTCACTCATCATGTCCTTCCCAAGCAGTGCATTCAGCCCATCTGTCCAGATGCAGTACTGGTGGGAGAGGAGGTGGCAGTGAACATCATTGATGATAATCATAGGTACAGCAATTATAGGCACTTAGTACCCAGCATGTGCTGGGAAGTCTTTGGTATTCATCTAATACTCGCACCCTCTCTGTACCTTCTATTTAACAGAAACAGGAACTTCTGTTATCATATGTTTTTCAAGTTAAGAAAATCAAAGCACAGAGGATGAAGTGATGTAGGAAAAAATGAGAGTGGGTAGGTTTTGCACTCAGGCAACCTGACTCTAGAAGCATGCTCTTATGTGCAATAGTGTTTCCCTATGGAACATGAAGAATTGGATTCCCTCATATTGCTAATTAAGATGTTGGTAGAATGTATTCCAATGTCTATGCTTAGCAGCAGGCCAAACATTCCCTTCCTTGATATTTAACACAGTTCCCTGTTTAGTACCTAGTACCTTCTTACCATGTCTAATATTTAAGCATAGACATTGACAGCTCAGCTGCATCATGAAGCCAAGGTGGCCTTTGTCTTTCTTAGCAAAATAAGACTGAGAAAATAGCCTTCAGCTGCTCAGTGTTTGATAACTAAATTGGCTAACATCATTGGTTATCTTAGGAAGATGTAGGTTGACTGCCTGCCTGAACCTCCTGTGTCCAGGTCTCTAATACCCAGGGCTTCTAGTAATCTATTCCTGGGGACATCACCCCATCATTTCTTTTGGAAAACACACTGGACTACATTATTAAGCATTTTTGTTTTCTTTATAAAACAAATAATAGTCTTTGTCTGTTCAGTTGACTGTGAACTTTGGGGGAGAAGGAACCATATGCCATTTATCAGAAAACCTACATTGTTCTTTGCAGATTCCTCTTCAGACAGTAGAGTTCTGCTCTAACTTCAAAAGAGAACCATTAGCAGCTGGAGAAAGAGCCAAGATCTCAGAAAATGGCCTGCATATTGGATGCTGCTTATTCACCTGTTAAGCTGCCCTATTTAGGATTCCATGCTGACAACTGTTTTGTTTCTTGCTGGTTTGGAATGCCTTCTAACATCTGCTCTAGATTCCATCTTTTCCTGTAATCTCTGGGTCAAGCTCCAATTCCAGGTCCCAATGAGCTTACGAACCACATGTCTGGCTACCTAGGGCGTGTCCCACGATGTGATGGGAGATTTCAGCAGAAGCAATTGATACCAACAACCACTGTGACTCTATGGAAGTCTTCCACGGTGCATGCCAAAGGCACTGGTGTGAGCTATGCCTGATTAGAGCAGCATTAATCTGTAAGGATTTCTTTCTACCTCAGCTGTGTGATCTCAGCCAAAGCCTACAGCCCATCAAAACTCAAATGCACTGTTAAAACATTTCTCGAAGCACAAGTACGCTCATGAATATCTCAGACATTTTGACCACATCTGCTCACAGAAACAGACAGAAATAGATACCTAAGTCCTTGGCTGGAGATTACGGATTTTGTTGGTCAGAGGTAGGAGACTTTATTTACAAAAGCTTCCCAGTTCGTTCTGACAAACAGCCAGGTATGGGTGCCACTGAGTGCTGTGTTCCCAAAGGCCTTCACAGCTCTGGTCGCATGTCACAGTGATCCCTAAGTCCTAGGACTATTGTCCTTTGAACAAAGACTTCCCAGCCTTGGCTACCTTCCTGGTACAGATTAACCTACAGCAATAGTGCTTTTGAGAAACAGCAGGCGGCGACCTTTTCATCAACAATTACATTGACCTATAAACAAAAATCGTGTACTACTAAATTTGAGTTGAAATTCTCAACACTAATTCACGATATATTTTACAGTAAAATCTCGCTTTTAGCTGTTTTGTGAAGATTATATAAAATTATAGCTGAATTGTGATAATTTTATCTTTTTACCAAGGTTCTGTTTGCTAATTACTAAAATTCCTATTAAAAGTAAGTAGGCTTGATAGAAAAAAAAAAAAAAGCAGGAAACATACAAGGGGAATCTGGACTATGTTATCCAGCCAGAAAGCCAGAAAGCCAGAAAGACATTAAAGACATAGGGCCATGTCACCAGGATTCATAAGATAACTTGGTGATGCTTGTATTATTTAGGATAGGGTAACCTGGATACTAGTAAAGACAACAGCAAGAAGATATAAAGACACAAATATATTTAAATTCTGACATCATAATGATATTCAAAGACCAAACTTACCTTCTTTATCTTCTTTAGGACATGCTTGTTATTTTAGTAATTTGTGAAGGAATCAAGTATTTGTCCCGCCATCATGTGTTCTAATTTTAGGAACACAAGCAGTTGTTGAGGCCTGGTTCTCTTTACATCCTCTCACTCATAAATAAAATGGGAATGACTGAGACAAGGCCTTTTGCAAACTCTAGTGGAGCCAGAGTTTAGACAGCAATCAATCATTTGTGGACACTAACCTTTACAAAAGAGGCAAAGCAACAAAAAGAAAACACCACCGGGGCTACTTAAAGGCTGCACTTGAAATAGGTGAGACTTCTGACTACCAGGAACTCTTGGGAAAGAGATACTACAATGATGCTGCAGCTTGGGGTAGACAGAAAACTCGCCTTTCAAAGATATCTGCTCACAGGACCTAGGGAAGAACTTAAGTTGTGTGAAAAAATTAAGGCTGATGTCAGTTGACTATAACAGAGAGAGATTAGTTTAGATTATCTAGGTGACCCAGTGTAATTCCAAGGGCCTTTAAGGTCAGAGAGAAGAAAGTGTCAGAAGAGTGAAAGACAATGACTTCATCACAGAATAGGAAGTGAGAAAGGTTTCCAGAGAGAACTCAAGTTGCCATTGACAGAACTGATAAAGACCAAAGAATCCAGGTGGTCTCTGAAGTAGTTTATCCTGTGTGTGTGTGTTTGTGTGTGTGTGTGTGTGTGTGTGTGTAAGTATGTATGTGCACATGTACACACAAACACATGTGCATGTGTGTACCACAGGGTGGAAAGCGTTGGTCCTTGCCTTGGTCCTTGTTTAAGACAGGGTCTCTTTGTTGTTCATTGCTGTGAATGCCAGGCTAGCTGGCCTATAAACTTCTGGGAATTCTTCTCTTCTCACCACACTGCAGATGTGCTGGGATACTAACCATGCTAGTTATGGTACCTGGCTCTTGCATGAGTTCTGGTTATCACAGCTCAGGTCCTTACCTTTGGACAGCAAAGGCTTTGCCCACCAAGCTACACTCCCAGACCCTATTATTATCCTTTCCATTGTCACGTATTCAGTTTTGGGAGGCCTCTTTCCTTCCTGGATAAATGAGATTATCTGTAAAAAGAACCTTCTATTTCATGCAGCAATTATGAAAATAAAGTGATACTAGATATGCAAGTGTCTTGAAGGAATTGAAAGTTCTTATAAGCATATAGAGTCTATAAGAAGTGGCAGCTATGTTAAAAAAAAAAAAGCTTGGCAGTCGTAGAGCATTTATCCTTATCTGGAATTAATGCACACACTGGGGAAAATAGCTTGGCACTGACTTAAGTAACAGCCCAACTTCTATTTTTGGTTGTTTTCTATGTCTCTTCTATATCTTGGATATGTTGGCCTGTTCATAACTACAACTTTATTTAAAAACAGAAATAGGAAGATATGGCATCTATTTTCAGAAAGATGAAGACAAAGTCTTACCCTTCTGCAAACTAAATGTCAAGTGACACAGAATTATATTTAAGTACCATTCTAAATGCAGGATTTGTGTCTAATCTTTCCTCTTTCTTTGGGATGGATAATTTTATTCAAAACCTTCAAACCAGAGAAAACCAGACACTAAATACCTTTTAAATGAACTCAATCTCCTCGGGGAGATGAGAACAAAAGTCAGATTCTATTAAAATGTTCCTGTCCTTCTAAATGCTGTTTGTGCAGTTACATGCAAAACAAAAATTTGAATGGTATTATCTAAAAATAAAGTTTCAAGCATGGTGTGTGGGGGGGGTCTAATTTACAAGCGAAAAAGTTAAATCAATGGTAACTGCTACTTTATTTTACAAGTGCATTTTCTTAGACTTATGCTAAATATTTTAAATATAGCTGACAGTGTGCTTCAAGAAGAGGAACAAATTATACATATAACAAGATGTCAAAACGGAATGAAAGCATCTTGGAAATAAAATTCCAACAGCAGAGACAGCCCTAGACCTCTTAAAATAGCGAAAAGAGACTTCGTATAGAAGCTACTTCATCAGATGGTCCCACGAACAGAGACATTAGTTTATCTGGAGAGGGTCTAGAGCAAAAATTAAATATTCAGTACACATCAAAGCCAGAGCCAGGGCCTCCTCTGCCTCTGGATTGGCTAAACCCTTGCTGATCCTGAGTCAGTTTTCTTTAAGACCATTCTACAGTCTAGACTTTGAATATCCCCCAAATGCTGTGTTAAAGGAAAAATATTGGGAGACGCTGGACATTTCAGGAGGTGAGCTCAGTGGGAAGAGTTAGGACTTTGGATGGTAAATTCCTGAAGAGGGACATTGGGACATTGGCCCTGTCTTTCTCTCTGCCTCATTGCTGCCACGAAGCAAGCAGTTTCCTCCTTCATGTGCACCTGACACCCAATCTAAAGCAACTGACCACAGCCTCAAGCCTCAGAAAGTAGAGGTCAAATGTAAACTGCTATTCCCGAATCAAATGCAAACCGCGGGCTTTTTGTTATGGTAACAGAAGGACAGCTGGGCAAACGCATGGGGCTGATTCAGCGGCTAAGAAGTTTGAGCTGGTGGTTTCCATGTCAACAAGACACCCTTCTATTCATGATTTTCAAAGGCAGGTTTCTACAAGAAGTGATGTTTCTTCTATGCTAGAATTTTACTTATTTTTCTCTCATCAATTAACCCTTACCAAGACCTCTTACCTCATGCTTATCAGGAGCAATGAAGTTCAGTTGGCAATTTGAGTCGTATAAGATGGAGAAAGCAAGTTCAAGCACCTCCTAGGAGAGAACAAAGAACCATCACAGAAAACAAAGCTGGTGGGTGAGCTCAAACATGGAACATGGCCTCTCTTCTGTTTGGAGAACAGGAGGAGCCATGAAGCTGGCAAAAGGAATGAGGGGTGCAGTGCTCCCGGGTGCCAGCGTGAGTCCTCCTCTGCATTCAGCACAGGCCTGCACGAGCCATCTCACTTTCATACGAACACAGGCACAAGCGTTACCACTGCCTTTTCATGGGGCAGGGTTTTAAGAGCTCGATGGCACATGGCCAACACTGTGTATCTCCCTTCCAAGAAGATAGAAAGGTAGTAAAGCCTTTAATTAGCAGTGTTAAGGGTAATCATTTTTAGTTACTCCTAGCAGACAGAAACCCATAGAGGTATGGACCCTCCTAAATATAGACGCTACCTCAGAGGTAATAAGACTTCTGAGTAAACCCTATTTTTGAACCAAACAAAGGATATACACATCCAAGACATATCCACTGAGGCTATAGGATACCAAGGAGAAGTGTGGATGTCAGGGTCAGAAGACATTAAATTACTGATGTGAATTTACTGAGTGCAGACGATGAGCCGGACCTACAGTGCCAAGGGCTAAAGGACACTTTCACTGCACTGTGGCTGGATAAATTTGGCTGACACACCTAGGGCCATGTCTAATACATAGGCCATAAAACACTGCTCAGAGTTTGTGCTGTACTCATATTGGGGAACCATAATCACCCTACTGGTTGGAGAAGTCAGCAGAATGGATCTCCTGGAAGGTAATAGCCGATAGCCCACATCAGAACCCCACTGGCTCCTGACTGGAAGGTAATAGCCAATAGCCCACATCAGAACCCCGCTGGCTCCTGACTGGAAGGTAATAGCCAATAGCCCACATCAGAACCCTGTTGGCTCTTGATCTGGAGGGAAGAACCAAGTGTTTTAATAGCAGCATTCTGACTGTGATAATGTGTGCTCTAACACATGTCCCTTCAACTCTGTTAGGTGCCTCTGATCTCAGCCTCTGCCCTGTTAGGATCTGGGAGTAGCACTTTTGAGAAGCTGACCGCAAAGAAAGCCAGACCTCTCTGGATCATTTCCTATTCACTATCTATGAGAGCATTTGCCTTTGGCAAGTGACTCATATCACAATGCCTCAGAATGAAGAGTTCAGATGAATTAAAGAATTCTTCCAAAATAAATCCCAAAGACCGTGTGTTGTCTGGAGCCACTCGGAACACAGCCTACCATCAAGATACTTGGGCTCTCATGGGGTTCTCTGTCTGGTTCACCTCCAGTTGTCCTCTCTCTAGGAGGGGGCAGCTTTGCACAAAACCTAGACAGTCATGTATCTCACACTCAAAGGGGCCCCTTACTCCACCAGAAATAGAAACCCTGGAAGGAAAGGATGCTGAGTCATGGATGCTTGCCTGCATAAACTCCTCTCTCCATTTCTTATTCACTTTCTCCCTCAGCCCTCCATTCAGGCTTCAGTGAAGTTATGCAACAATCACGCAAGTAAGCAAGCAAGCAAGCAAGCACATTTTGCATTGAGTTTGGCATCTGTTTCCACAACACTATCTCAAGGCCTTTAAATTTATAATCGAAACGATGATAGTTATAGCAGTGGTACCATAAATTGATGTCATCTTTAAAAAAAAATCAATAAAACCCCCCCACATATCAGCAACCATGAATTCCACTCCTGGGAGTATTTAAAAAAAGATCCCAAAGCAAGCAAAGTTACATATTATTACTTGTAGGAACGTTATGAGAAATTAAATCTCTCCTGCTCCTTTGAGTATTAAGGAAATCACAAATGGTGAGATAATTATGAAGGAGAGTCTAATGCTAAATGAAAAGAAAAACCAGAAGAAATGTGCCTATTGATCCAAGTTGTGATAATGCAGCCTGTAGACAGTGATTGGCAGTGAGATTGTGAAAAGAAAATGACCATTGAATGCTCCGACTATGGGTCATTATGTCCTTTTAAGGTATGTTTCTGATAAAATTGTTCTGGATTAGAACTCTTATAGAAATGACTTTCTCTTTATTGATCTGATAGTCGGTCATTGGCAGGACTCTGACTCATACTTGAGAGACTGGAGGAAAAGGAGGGGTGGCTTTGCTTTGCTTGAAACTCTAGCTTCAAGGAGGTCCTTTGGAAAATAACCAGGAAGAGGTGCATTTCACCGAGGTCTTTCTGCCCAAACCTGTGCAACAACTGTGCCAACAGCTGGTGTGAATAGCACACAGCCAGGACGCATGCCCTTCAGTTGGTACAGAAGCCACTGGCAACCAGGATGTTGGAGCTGAGACGTTTTCTCTTTTGCAGAGAGCCAGAAGGCACACAGGAAGAAGCACAATGACCTTGGGCTTTGCCCTCTTTGGGCATACATTTCTCAGGACATGAAGGATCTGAGCTGTCGTGACCTAGATTCCTGATAAACACAGGCAGGAAATGGGAAATTTGTGAGAATGTCAATTCCCACTCTAATCTTCCCAGGGCTGCCTGGGAGGGTGGGAGGAACTCATTCTCGGAGCTGCATGCCTGCATGAAAGGGTGCTATCATTTTTAATGGGTTTTATTGACATCCCTGGGTTGCTGTCACTGAGTCATTTGCTGAAGGTCGACTGGCTTCCCACCACTTTAAGAAGGGAGGAGGCAGAGCTGGAAGCAACAGTACCTCCCAGGCGAACTCTCCAGAAACTGCCACCTGTCCAAACTCCCATAAGGAAGATGGGCTCCAGGTGGCAGCCGAACAGGCTGACACTGATTTTGGGCAGTGTCCCCCTCTGAGCCTCCTAACACACACACACACACACACACCACTCACAGGTATCTAATACCTCGGGGCTTTGTTGCTCACTGTGAAAGGTCTTCTGTTCCTTCCGGATTTATGTGAAAAGCTAGATCTCCTAGCAGCTCATCTCTGCCCTGTTCCACTGAGGTACAGGACTTCTTTGCCTTGTCCAGGAAGGCTGTGCATGAGCCTTGATGAGGAGAGAGAAGGGACAAGAGAAGCTGAACAACCCCCCACCTGCTGAGGCCTCTGAACTCCTAATCTCACACTCTGTCCTGTAGCTCTGGGATCGGTGAGAAGACATGCAGAATCGCAGATACTCAGAGAAGCAGCGCCTCAGCATAAGGAGGCATTTGAATATTCATTTTTTCATAGGTAAACGATGGACTGACAATGAGAATAGAAATATATATTTACACAACATATCTTTAGTATACAGTGTTGGCTGTCATTTTTCATATTGCTTTGAGTAACAACACATTGGCCATTTTCCCCAGAGCACATTGAACTATGTGGGGTCTCCAGCTAGCCAGTCACGTGAAGAGTAAGTGTTTTGATGAGATACATGAAATAGTTTCATAGGTGTAGATGTTAAATAT
The DNA here is from genome assembly GCF_000001635.26 of Mus musculus. Lineage (NCBI taxonomy): Eukaryota > Metazoa > Chordata > Mammalia > Rodentia > Muridae > Mus > Mus musculus. The sequence continues at coordinate 20,596,789 of NC_000079.6, read as the reverse complement.
GACCATAGACATAGTAGTAGATTCCAAAGCTATTAATTTACGTACCTATGAACTTGAGTTTCTATGTTAAAAGAAGAAAAGCTGTCTCTTACTCGTTTAACACAGCGATTGCCCTTTTCACAAAGGTTCTGGCTCAAGTTTATCGGAACAGCTGGACAGTTCTCAAACCAGTGACTTCCCTTGTTCCTGTCTAGTCATGCATGGGACACTTTCCCATGAGGAAGTGCACCTGGGTCTCTTCATGTGCCCTTTACCTGGAAGCTTGCCTGCTCACTACCTGGGGAATGTCATTTTAAAGCCCAGCTCAACTGCCATTTTCTCCTGACTAGACTCAGATTTGCCTTCGTTACCTTTGTTTTTATTTGCATTTTTAAGGTATGTGGTAGATAACATATGACTATGTTCATACATAAATCTTAGACCACTGGACACCCAGAGCTAGGGCTGGACCATACTAATCTGCATTTCTAGCACCTGGCAACAAAGACGATGTTCAATACACTCAATTAACTAAAGATGAATGAAGTCAATCAAATAGCAGGATATTTAGTTAAAATGAGAACTTTTAAACTCATACATCAAGGTCTAGTAGAATCTGCTTCTTATCTTGGTTATCCTGGCAAGACAGAAACTGGGCTCTGTGGAGCAGTCAGAGAGACATAGGGAGCCAGGGAAAGCAAAGCAGGCTCCCTGTAATGGTGGCTCTTGTCACAAAACACTGCAAGGGGAAACTGCATGGGGGTGGATATCAAAGTAGGACCAATAAGGGAAAAGGGGGGACCCAGCAGCCCCTTTTAAATTCCATTCATTTTGTGGACTCCCAAAGGCTATGCTCATCCTGAAGGGATAGAGCAGTTACTTTCTCGTCCTCCATACATGGCCTTCTGTCTTTTCAAGATGTCCATTTCTTTGTCTGAGCCAGAGAATGACCTCAGTGATCCCTAGATAGCTACTAACAGCCACAATATGTTTCTTTCTGAGCATGAAAACACAGTAGTTTCTCTTCCAGGAAATATATTCCTATTTGAACGCCTAGCATCCACTGAATGTGAGGAGTGGGTGTGGCGGCAGTCCCAAAGGCGCCAGGGACTGCAGCTAAGTCATATGACTTGCACCTGACTTCCTCATATAAGCCACAAACATCTTGAGAGCTGCGCAGGTGTACCAGGATACCGGTGAATCCATTTTGATGGGGATATGCCCCTGCTGCCCTGATTAGCTTAAGCTGCGTGCCTGGTGAGGTGGCGTGGCCTGCTGTGCGTGGATGGGAACTGAGAGTATAAAAGAGTGAGAGGTCCAGGGTTCGGGGGAGATATAAACAAGAAGAAACAGGACTGAATAAACGTGTGCAGAAGGATCCTGTTGCAGCGTCGTTCTTCCTGGCCAGTTGGGCGCGCGGAAGAACTGAAGTCTATGTTTTGGTCATGGTTGATGGCTGCTTAACTACAAGCCCCATGACTAGGGAGATAAGCACCAAGAATCCAGACTAAAGCACACCACAAGACACCAAAGACTTGCAAAATTAAAGACTGTGAATTTACAATCCCTAGTTTCCTTAAAATTGAATTTTTATCCCCCTGTGATAATTCAAATGTCATAAAACTCTACTGGAAACGACCTCATACTTCTTGCCTCCATAAACATCTTCCTGTTGTACTAACCTCTGTTAAATGTTTTAGACTCTAGCTCAGTGGCTCTCAACCCCTTTGGCAAACCTCTGTCTCCAAAAACATTAACATTATGATACAGAGAAGTAGCAAAATTGCTGTTATGAAGTAGCAACAAAAATAATTCTATAGTTGGGGGTCACCACAACGTGAGAAACTGTATTAAAGGTTCGCAGCAATAGGAAGGATGGGAACCACTATTCTAACTCCAAGAGCTTGAGCCACATCTGCCCTGGTCACCATTCTTTGTTAGACCTCATCAGATCTGTGAAGGTCAATGCTGACTGACTAAATATACAGACAGGTGCTCTGCAGTAGGCACCTCAAGGGAAGGATCAACTCTCTTTATATTGCCATCCTCTGGCACTACAAGACTAAGTCGCTATGAACAAAGTCTCTTGTTTCTGGATGCTAATACCTAAGATGGCCTTGTTCAGCAGTTTAGTTCATGGAGAGTTCTGTTGCACAAAATCTCAGAAGCTGTTTCATAGCTGCAAAAACTGTCTGAAGAGCTAACACTATACCTTGGCTTTTGGACACCAGGCAGAGGTGGTCCTGCTGTGGGCATACTTTGGCTAACTCTTCCTTGAAACTGCAGATAGCCTTTTCTTACCCATAAGTCTCAAAGGGGGTGACAGTGTCTTTGGGTACTGGAAAAATAGTTGTGGGTTAGGAAGAATTGTGGCTTTCCTTTCTGCTTTTGACACTGCCTGAAAAATAAGGTCTGTGGATAATAATATCACAAGGCAAATAATTCTCAAGTATATGCAAATGACAGAGCCAGGCTGATGGAACACTGCGTTAGGCTGGAAATGGCAGGAGTGTCTGGAACACCTGGTAAGCACAAGGAAGCAGCTTCGACTTACAGACAAGTTTATCTATTTACAGCAGTATACCCTACCCACCCATCTGTGTACCTCACCCTACAGCAGCTTTCCATAGTCCATCCATCTATTCAATTTTTTTAATGACATCCTGAAAATAATGAAAACACCAGCACCTTAGAAAATATTTGCTAATTTGTTTGTGAATTTGTAAGTGCGTGGCATGCAGTCTGAAAGAAGAAGGCCAAGTACCCACTTGTAATGTGTTCTCACGATCCCGTCTCCACACCGGTTTCTCTCTCCTCCTTTCCCTATCCTTTCACCAGGCCACAAAAGAATTAATCCCCTTTTCCTTTTACACTTGAGTTTTCCCTTGTTTTCAGTTTCATTATCTTTAATTTCTATTCTTCGTGCCTTTTATAGTACTCTATGACAGGGACACTATTGCTTTCAGAGCACGCTTCTCTTCTAAGCACCTAATGTAAATGTCCTTACAAATGATGCTTTCACTGCATCCAGCACACATTGTGTTTTGAATTTTATTTACTTTTGAGATACAAAATTTATCTTATGACTTCTTTAAATTATTGGTTAAAGTGTGTTGTTAAATTTCCAAATATTTACATTTTTGGTTTCCTTTTTGGGGGGGGGCTATTGGTTTGTACTTTAAATTTATGGTGACCCAAGAATATGCTTTGTAATATTATTGTTCTGGAAAAAAAACATAACGTTTTATTTTTGTCATGATGAAACCAAATCAAGCATGTTTAGTGGCTCAATGCGTAACCTGGTGAATGTTTGTTTGTTTGTTTGTTTTTGGTGAGCTCAAGAAGAATGAGTATTGTCCTGCTGGCTAGAATATTCAATTAATGCCAATTAAATCAAGTTGATTGATGGTGTTGTTCATAGCACCAATCAATCCATTTGATTGGCCTTTGCTTGATCTCTATTGGTTGCTGAGGTCCCTTTTGCTCTGTCAGTTTCTGGACTCGTGTATTTTGATGCTTCTTGTTAAGTGCGCATGTGTGTAAGGTAAGGTTATTGTGTCTTTGGGGAAAATAGCTCCTTGATAATTTTCTCTCTTCTGAGATCTGATCTGTATAAGGTTGATAGAGTTAGCTCAGCTTTCTTATGATTAGAATCAGTATGGTGTATTTTCCCATCCAATACTTTAAAGTTACACTGGAATTAGGTTTCTTACAGACATCATATAGTTTAATTTAATGAAAATCAATTTGTAGTTGCTGTGCCTTCTCCATGTTCCTGTTGCCAGCCCAACAGCTCAGTAACAGCTTTGCCGAATCGCTACCCAGCCACTTCCAGCATCTACAAATGAGGTGCCACCTGGGGCCCTATGGGCAAGAGGCTGGAGCAGGAGCTGATGAGCCCCAGAATGTCTGGCGATTGACAAATATCTGTGCTTCTGAATCCGACAGCCTTTCCAAATGGATAGGCACATCCATAGAGCTATGAAGATCTGAGATATAAACTCTCTACAATTCCACAGTTGCTACCTTTACAGCTATCCAGTGTTCCCCAGACCCTGACAGCACTCCAGTGTGGACATCCCCAAGGTTAAGTGGTCTGCCCCGTATAAGGTCAGGAGCATTTACTCTCTGTCAAGAACCTGCTAGGAAAACCCCACACAGCCCTTTGAACACACATTCTGCTGCTGAGCTCTGGAACATCCCATGGCTAAGCGCACTGACCCCATCTGTCCAGCCTCGCTCCTGTGTCATCATAGTTACTCCTGAGATGGTCTATCCTTTCTTTATTTATGTACAGATCTCCGTTTCTTGAGTTGTGGTGATTTTTTTTTTAATTTTCTTTCTTTTCTTTTCTTTTTCTTTTTTAGATTGTTTTTCGAGCTGTGGTGATATTTTTGTTTTCTTTTTTTAAATTAAGTTGGCTAAACCCTTTACAATGTATATTAAGTAAATACACTTTGATCATTTTAAATAAAGATCAGTTTTAAGATTGTCTCTTAATGTACTTACTGTTTATAGTGAAGATGATCAGTGCTATGTTTAGATCAACATGAGCATGTTGATAACATGATCTACTTCTTCTGCCCCTTCCCTTCCGCCTTCCCTTTTAATGAGTGTGGCGATTGCTCCTTCCTGTCTCCTTAATTCAGCTCCCATTGGCTCCGCTTAACCACTTATCCACTTATCCCACTGCAATGCACTCTTTCTACTGTGAACACGTGGCACGGCTTTCGTGTGGATGACTTAAAAATTTTTATTTTATCTTCCCCTTTGCTTTCTCTGATATGACTCTTGCTTCTACTTTGATCTAAGTTTCTAGGCCTTATCATGTCTATTCTGTCAGAACCAATTCATTTGAACACTTCTTGTATAATGTTGACTTTTTCTATTGTAGCCTAAAACATTTTACATCATAGTTATTACTTTCCAATCCGACGAGTTCTCTATCCCTGTCGTTCTGGTAATAGGCAAAGAATTTACACAATCTAAAGAGAACTAGATCCCTGATCCTGATGGCTGTCTTGTTTCTGTAGCCTGCCCCACCTCACCCCTTTTTAGGGTAAGAGGAGGCATGCCTCTAATTACTTTGGAATGTACTAGTAATATGGAGTGACATAGTGAGGTCTTTAGAGTGATAATTTATGTTACTATAGCAAGAAAATTTTTTTCCTTGCATGCATATGTGTATGTGGTATGAATGAATGATCATATGTTTGGGTTCACATGTATGTGTTTTGAGTGTACAGGTATGTACACTCATGCACCTGTATCTGCAGGCTCAAAGTTGACATTCGGTGACTTCCTAGATCATTTTCCATTTTACTTACTGCCCCAAGGTCTCTGGCTAAACCTGCCACTTTGTTCAGCATCTTAATCTAAGGAGGAGAATGACAGCTCTCAAGACCTCCACGTGCTGGGCTGAGGTAGGAAGCCTCTCTGAACATATTTTACAGAATTCCGAGTTCCCAGTCAGCATGTTCAAGTCCTGGCAGACTGCTCCACTGCCAGCCATCCTTCCCAGCCCTCTGGGTTAGACTCTTGTGTTGTCAATTTCTGCACATGGCTTCCTGCTCAGTTCAAGTGTTATCTAACCAAGAACCTTTCTGAAGCTGAGCAGAGTCTGTGCTCTCCGAGGCTGCAGATGGAACACCTGACATGTGAAACATATGGCAGTCCCTGCTGCTGTGGAAGGAAGTCAGCACCATAAGAGGCAAACCATGAAATCTCAGACTTGTTGCCATAGTTTAGAATGCTCGTTGGAGTCTATGCACAATACAATCCTTGTCTTTCTGACATGGAAACCCCCACAGGTGTTACGCAACAGATTACCCCAGCCCTAGTCTCTCTAGCATTACTTCATAGTATTATGCTGGTCATTGGAACATCTTATAGGCCAGTGCTCGAAAGAAGAAGCGAACATGAACTTGAGTTGAATTCTATCCACATAACACAGCAGCAAGGATCTTGTAACTCAGCATCCTCGCCTTTATCTTCCCCTTCTGACATCTTGAACAATGCCTTCACAGTACCTTTTGTTTTCTTTGAGCATAGTTGTATGCAGTGACCTTTTATCTTCATTTGAAATCAGAAAACAGGGATAACGCTGATTGATAAGCAGGATAGATTTTTTTATTATTCATTCCTTTTAGACACTGTTTTTAGAATCAAAGAAATAAATGATCGATCCATGCAGCGTTTGGCATCTAGAGCAGCCAGGTAAATCTAGACTTTGTTTTGTTTTGTTTTTGAGACAGGATTTTGCTGTGTAGTCCAGGCTGGCTAATGATTTGTTTTCTTGCTTCTTCCTCTTTTGTGCTAGGGTTTCAGGTGTATACCACCACACATAGTGAAACTGTTTTGTTGATGTAGCATAGAACAAAAGATGCCCATGGGTATATGCAAAGAACTGGATCCTTAATGGACCCTCTGACCTAGAAACAGAGAAAATTTTCTGTTTTTCAAGATTGTATCCCCACCCTGTTTACTCAGAAAACATTGTGGACCATCATGATAGAAGCTTGTTGGTAAACTAAAAGGGGATGGGGAGAAAAGCTGCATTGTTCATGGCACCTAGGCATGTACTCCTGTGTATTACCCTCCTTTAAACCTCATTTGGATACTTAATAGACTACTCTCTATGACTCTGATGGCTCAGGTGCTTAGTGTTTTCTCATATCCTTTGACTCATGAGGCTGGTATCGGCCTGTCTCAGGCTTCACTGAGACTCAGTGAGAGCATGTACGGAGAGGAACTACCATACATAAGAGGCGAGAAGAAGCTTGCAGAATGGATGAAGATAAGTGGAGGAGGCTCATTCAGAGACAGAGGGAGGGCAGCCATTGTACTTTCTAAGGTTAGAAGTAGACAGAGAGTGACAGGAGGGAACAGGCACTAGAAAAGTGACAGAGAAAGAGTAAAAGCACCACTCAGGGAAGGAATGGATTGGGAAAGAAGAAAAGAGAAGAGCTGAGATGTGCAACCTGACATAAAATACCACGGGGAACCATCCAATACATGCATACGCGAAGGCTGGCTCACTGCAGTGTATAGGCAGAGGTATTTATAGTGATTTAGAAAACCATACCTTGTTTTGTTTAAGGGCACCTTTCTCTTTCATATGAGGGCAGTCCTTTCCCGTCACCACTGCTTTGATATCTGCCACCGGCACTGCAATTCATAAAAATAATGAAAAGTTAAGACACCACTGGAAGCACCAATGTCAATAAAGGAGAGAATGTACTCATTGAGTTTGCTACCATGGTTGGCACTGCCTGAGACCACTGCAGAAAGAGAAAGGCAGAGATGTGACAAGAGGAAGAGAAGTCAGGCAGTGTCTAGAAACTAGATACCTGAGCATATAATGTTTTGGTAAAATGTATCTCTAGCATGCTATTTCCATAAATATAATCTGGTTCACTAAAGCCTGAAATAATACCCATGATAGTGGTGTTGTAAGCAATGGTATTATAATAAATGCTACAGTAGGTAACAGTGCAATATGTGTAGTTCTACTACTGACATTGTAAGGGCTTCTGAGTCCAAGGAGCAATGCCAAGTGCTTCATATGTATTGGTATCTCTAGCTACAGCACTTGCACCTATGTTGTTTGTGTCTGAGGGCTGGATGAACTGAGTAAGTGGATCTAGCTCAGATCACCAATCTGACTCCAAACAGTTCCGAGCTTTCTTTCCAAATAGCTCTCTTTCCAAAACCATGAACTGTCATAGCAGCTCAGTAAGGTTTGGTTGTCCTTGTTCAACAGGCAACTCAATAAAATAAAGGAAACCTTCCTTTCTTACTGAGCCTTTGGAAAATAATGCAGTTAGAGAGAATGATGCTATCTTACGGCTTGCTCGGGAGCAGGGAGAAGATAAGAAACAGAAAAGGCTCTGCATTCAGAACACTCTTTAAAATTAAATAAGAGAGACAAGGACGAGCAGCATGGCACAGAATCTCAATGAAAACAAACAAACAAACAACCACTATGTTATCCATCCTTCTCCAATCCCAAATTGTTCAGTCCAACAATGATTGTGAATCCAGCTGCATATGCTGCCTAGCCTGGGTTTGCTAAAAGAGGGTTGTAAGCAACCAGTTCCTTACCCTTTTTAAAAGGAGAACATAATGGCAGATTTCATAGTCAAAGCTTATACATGTTCACTGAAGAAGTTAATTGGAATGTGGATAACAACAAAATTATAAAGTTATGGAATATTGAAGCAACAGTAAGAGCTAATGTCCCAGGAGTACTAAAACTCAGCGTAGTTTGGAAAACAAACCCAGAGCTCTCAAGCCCATGGAAGGGCGCATCTTATGAGCTTTAATCTCAGGAGGCTTCGCCAGCATCTACTTACCAACATCTACTCCCCCACCATGTAGCCTGATTTGTGTCCACTCTGTCCAGAGTACTTGCATTCAATTTCAATATCAATGTCTGGTTCCTCCTCCTCACGGACACAAGAAGACTATGCTCCCCAGAAACGTTTATGGTTAGCTGGGATCTTGTGACTAGGCAAGATGTAAGAGAAAATACTTATCTAGACTAAGGGGCTGAAGTTCTAATCTGCCATTTCTTCTTCTTGTGTTATATTCAGATTTTGCACTTATGTCTGTATGTCAAAAGGAGATTAGCTTGTGGCCCTGAGTGATTGGGAGGGTCCTTCATCAACATAATGGGTGGAAAGTCTTTTGCTGTGCACACTAGAAGAGGGGCTGTTTGCTCTGGTTCAACTCAACCCTATGCCTCAGCTGCCTTTTTGGCCCTCTCTCCAACTCCTTTGAATAGGAATCCTGTAGGTGGGTGTTAAAAATCCTGAGCCTATCTTAAACACTGACTTCGGGTCTTACAAGTCCAAGTTCATAACCAAGGACTAGCTAGTCTTGCTGCCTCTGTGGCTGATCTGTCTGCAGGGCATAACTGAAATCTTGGGGAAGTTGGTTACATTTGCAATAGAGACATTGAAGGGAATTTTAAAATCTAATTAGCAAAACAATTCGTAAACCTTCCTAAAGCTTCCGCTGGAGTTGAAATGACAAGTACATTGTAGGAAATCCTTTGTTATAAGATGCGAAATGTTTCATGAACTCCAGTATCCATTCTCTACAAAAGTCAGCTACTGTTTGGCTTTGAAGACATGGAGAATGGGACAGGGAAGACAAAAGTGCTTTGGATTGTCTTAATGCAAAGGATTCACAGGAGAAAATCTCTTTTCATATTGTGGCCATACATACTTTATATTTAAATATCCATTGTCCCTTATCAGAGAGATAAGTTGCTGTGTCGCTCATGGGATAAAGACTAAAAGAAAATACAAACTACTAAAAATATCGTCGTATTGAAAAGCTGTTCTCTCATTTCTATCTTTCTTCCTTTCTTTCATAGCTTTTCTCTAGATGCACTGGAAGATTAAACATGGGGAGAACTGAAAACAATTTCCTCTCCAGTCCAGGGGTAGAAACAAAGGGGGTCACACTCACACAGTAGGGAGTTCCTGAAGATTTCAAAGCCAAGCTAGCTTTGTGATTTGTTCTTTCAACATGGGAGAACGATAACATGGTGAGGCATAGAGCTGGGAGAAGCAGGAGGTCATCAGGGAAGGAAGCAGCACCCTTACTCCATGGCACATCTTCATCTCTCATATTTGCTCAGTTTGAGAAGGGTTGGGCAGATGGGAAGCCTAAGGTTCAAGATGAAGAATTCCTTGCACAATGTCACACAGCTAGCCAGGGACAGATCTGATTTTAGTGTCCCATGGTCCCTTACTAGGCTTCTGTTCCTTTGTGTTTGGAAGGTGTAAGCACCTGCATCATAATGAGATCAGCCACAAATAAGGGTTTCACTCTAAGGACATGGAATCCTTACTAGTATCTTCACTTGATCTTAGCCAAAAGGCCGAGACTCGATCCTTACTAGCATCTTGCAAGAAACCTTACTTATAATTTAAATGACAAAATATTTCTAAAAAACAAATGTGTGGCCACTATGATGCAAACACTTTTAGCTTTTTTCCCTGGGGGAAGTCAAGGGAAAACATCTTCAGGAAGGGCTGCGAGCCTTGAGAACACAGTGTTTGTAGACACTGCTATATGCAGATATCCTCAGTAGAAGCTTCTGTGAGTGATGAGATACAGGATGGAGGCAGGCTGCTCCAGCAGTTAGGACAGAGCCCGACCTTCCTAATCTAGCATATCAGCCCCACAGCACTCAGGGATGATCCATACCTTACCTTTGGAACCAGAAACTAAGGCTTTAGGGGCTTGACTAACCTCTTGTTCTAGCACGTTGGGCCTGCTCCAGATCAGAGTCTCAAATCATTTTTAGTCCAGACAGAAAAAAAAATAGTGAATTACAATTGGCCATGGAGCTGTTTGGCTGCCTGCAAATACCTTCATCTTACTGTTTACTAACCCATGGCTGTCAACTAGTTATACTTAATGCTTCTCTACCTCACTTTTCTTATCTATAAAACATGGATGAGCCTTTCCTTCAGGTTGCAGAGTAGATAACTTACATAAGCTCTGAGCACTGTGCCTGGCATACCTTATGCACTTAGCAAATAGCATCAGCCATTATTCCTATTACTATTAATCTGCATTAATTCTCTCAGTGGATGGAGGGAGCTGAATTCTTCACTGTGCTTTCATGACCCAAATCCCCCACTTTGCCTGGCTGTCAGCTGCTCTCGTCATCCTCGATAATAGGCTTAATCTTTGAGGGGGCATCAGCCTGTGCTTTCCTCCCTGTCCCTCTGATGTGGGGGCAAAGAACACTGGCCTAGATTCTTTCAAACAGAGGCCTTAGAGGGCAGTAGGCACGGCTAAAGCAAATGAGCTGGAGTGATAGGGTGATGGGGATGGCAGCCTATTAAGCCTGAGGAGGGACCAGAGAGGAGATGCGAGGGAATGTAGATTTTTCAAGGGCCTAGTTCCTGTGGACCAGAAAGCATACGAAGAGCAACAACTCAAAGCTTTAGGGAAGAAGACAGCCAATGGAGGACCATCCTCACTAGGACTAGTAGTAAAAAAAGGTCCAGGTAACCAAGTGATTCATCAGTCCTTTACTGTGCAGCCCTGGTTAACTCAAGGAGTGAAAGACAAGTCCTCCTGGCCTTGGGAGAGAACAAACATACACAGAAACGTGATGACTCTTACCACTAATTAATAGTAACTCCCCTTTTAATTGAAAAGTAAGATTTTTTTTTAAAAGTTATATCTTGATTACAGTTTTTCTTTCCTCCTAGTTCCTCTCCTCTTCCCCTCTCCTCTGGATCTACCCCCTTTCTGTCTCTTATTAGAAAAGAACAGTCTCCAAAGAAATAAAAATGAGACAAAATAAAATAAAACAAAATAAACACATCGGAGTAGTACAAAACAAACAGAAACAAAAGAGCCCAAGAGACAGATGTCATCACAGAGAGCAGCCTGTTACACACTCAGGGATCGTATAAAAATACAAAACCAGAAGGCACAATAGACACACAAAGAACCAAGGTTGGGAGGAGGGAGGGAAGATAACATTTTAAAAGTTGAGGAAAAGAAAAGTCCCGATACAGCATTATCAACCAAGGAACCTTCAAAGATGCCACTGAGTTTGTGTTCTGTTGGCCTTTTACTGCTCGGCACACAGTCAGTACCTTAAGAGCAGTTTGTTACTTCAGTGAGACCCCCTTGGGGAAAACTAAAATTTCATTTGCAAGTGGTTTTTGGTTGGAGATAGAATTTGGGTTAGGGACAGGGCGTGTGTCCAGTTTTAGCCCTAGGACCCCATCTGGTGCAGACCCATGCAAGCCCTGTGTATACGGCCTCAGTCCATGAGTTCATAGGTGCTTTGGCCCTGTTGTGTTTTGAAAGCCTTGTTTCCTTGGTGTCCTCTAGCCTCTGTGGCTCGCATATTCTTCCCACATCATCATCTGCAGGGTTCCCTGAGCCCTGAGAGAAGGGATGTGATGGAGACATCCCTTTTAGGGTTGAACATTTCAAGGTCTCTCACTCATTTTTCTAGTGGAATACCTTTTCTGCTTCTAAGAGTCCAGGCAGAATACAGAATTGGCACAGAAAGCAACCAAGTGTGTGCTGGAAGCTGTAAACTTAGTTTCCTAGGGCAGGGCAGAGCCTTCTTAGGTACACAACTTAACTTCATTTTGTAATGTAAGCATACCCCCTGCTCTGACCCCTACGTAGATAGATAGAATCTCACCAACACACAACCTCCCCCACCCCACACACTCTTACACTTATATAATTTCTACTTATTTCTCAAGAGATACAGTGTGAGGTGGCCTTTGGAATTCTGCATCCCTGGGCTTGAAACGCTGCAGAGGAAAGGGAGGGAACTCTTGGAGGCATCTTCAGGAGGAAGACTGCTACCTTCTCCCAGAACCCATATCAGTCCCTGTCTACTATGCAACCTGTGTGGAGAAAGGAGAATCACAGCTGTGTTCTCCTGTGAGAACCCAGGCCAGAGCTCTTCTTGCATACCTAAGTGACTGCTAGTTTTCTCTACCCTGGGGCTTTGGAGGTGAGGGGACATTGCTTGGTGGGAAATCCCAACAACTGACCATTAGTTAATAGGGCCAGCCAACTTCTAGAACTTTCTCTAGGGCTTCTCATTTTCTAAGCATTGATTGTATTACACCTAAAACTGGCAAAGTGCCAGCTACATGCCTATGCTCAAGATGAGAAGTGGATTGTCTATCTGTAGGCGTGAGGATAAATTATATGCTCAGTTAAGTGAAGAACAGATTTTCAGGGTAGAGCCAGGAGTGTAGTGATTCTTTTGCCCAGAATACTTTCTCCATCTCTTGGCCAGGTGAAGAAGGTCCTGGGAGATGATACCCTAAACAGTAGTAGTTGTTTGGGGACCAGAAACTTCTAATGCTTTTCCAGATCACTGGCTATGGACATGTCCTAGCTCATGAGAAATTTTTCTTTTACCAGTTAACAGTAAGTGGAGAAAAAGGGGGACACAGGAGTGTGCTTTTCACATAGTGAACTCAATGAGCAGAAAGGACTGTCCTTTATTTTAAGATTAAGCCTTTCTTACTCTGTGTGTGTGGAGGGGGGCGGGGGGGTGTGTCGTATGGTGTGGTATGGTTTCCAGGCATAGCCTTTAGTTGTGAGTTTCAGATTACTATTTTCTGCTATGGGGTGTCACGGATGCATTCTGGGAAAGCAGCTTTCCTGCAGATGGAAATGAACTGTATGACACTTCGAAGACCAGGCTGTCCCATTTTTAAACTGGAGGAAGATTAAATGTTCTAGGCTTTCTGCATGAAATGTCAGCACAGAGTCTGAAAGTGTCAGGAAGTTTCCCACTCAGGTTTATTTTTGCTTCCTGTGGTCCTGAGCTGTACAGCAGGCAGTCCAGATTTGACTTTCATGGGCCCTGGGGTGATGGAAGGGCAGATGTGAGACAGCAGGCAGTAGGAGGTCAAAGACACTACCTGGATATGGCTGTCTAAGCACAGCAGGATCAGTGCTACTCTTAAAGGTTATTTAAGCATGTCTTGACAACTGGTCCCTGGTTGATTTCTCTGACTAGAGTGTCCTCTAAGACTATATTACTTCTGTCTCATTTTTCTTCCAAATTAATTCACCATCCTGGCATTTTTAAATGTTGCTTTAATGACTTTTAGTCTCTACACTTAGCACTGAATCTTGGAACTTGTTACCTGCTTTGGTATTAGGTTAAAAGGGTCACATGCTACTGTCTCTTTAAAAACACATGTTAAAGCAAAGCCCATGTAAAAGGTAAATAAATAGAAATAATACATACCTTGGAGGATTACTGGCTTCCTGGGTCATTTATCATATGTTTCCAAGTTTCTGAGTTCTCAAAAGTAGTATTTGAATCTTTCACTAACTCTATGTTCTGATTATAGGGCACACTAAACCATATGTGGTAGAGGTTGCTTCATATAAGTTATAAGAAATTATTTTAGATTACTTGGAAATACAATTGATAAAATCAAGTTTATATATGAATCCCTTAAAATACCTCTATATACATACACACTATTCAAATTAGACACTTGGACTCCTACTTCACCCTTTAGGAAACGTATGTAAGCACCACTCTGACATTTGTTCTACTCATCCCCGAGCCTCAAATCCTTCCAGGTTGTGATCTTGGTGGGAATGCACAGATTGAAGTTACAGGATGAGTCAAGTGCAAATGTGTTCATTTAAGTTAAGAGATTTCTGTATGGGATACTATGAATAAGAAATAACTAATGGTCAGGCAGTGGTGGCACACGCCTTTAATCTCAGCACTTGGGAGGCATAGGCAGGCGGACAGGGCTACGCAGAGAAACCCTAACTCAAAAACAAAAAGAAAGAAAGAAAGAAAGAAAGAAAGAAAGAAAGAAAGAAAGAAAGAGAAAGAGAGAGAACGAGAGAGAGAAAGAAAGGAAGAAAGAAAGAACGAAGAGAAATAACTAGTGAACCAAAATCTAGGTGTCCTAACCCAGAGAAGGAGCCACTCACATTTGTCCTGCAGGGAATCGTGGGGCACTTCTCCTTGGGGGCTCTCTTCCAAGTCGCCATAATGTAAGACCTTGTGATTTGGTGAAAGCCGACAATACCAAAACTTGTCTGAGGAGAAAAACACATGTTTAAACGGTTAATGATTCTGGTTTTCAAAAACATTGTCATGACGTTTCTTAACAGTGCTACCTAGAGGAGAAAAGTCATTCATTTGATTTTAGACCTGCGGTTCTCAACCGTCTGAATGGTGTGACCCTTTAATAGAGTTCCTCATGTTGTGATGACCCCCACCCAGAAAATTCCTTTTGTTGCTACTTTGTAAGTGTAATTTTGTAATGTTATGAATTGTAGTGGAAGTATTTTTGTAGACAGAGGTTTGCAAAGAGGGTTGCGAACCATAGGTTGTTGAGAACCATAGTTTTAGAACTTAAGAAATACTGGATTTTAGTGTGCTGGATGGTGAAGCTCCCTTCTGATTTTGGTATTTTTGCATCATGCACTGCATACATTGGTGACCAACGAGAATGTCACCAAACCCTTCTATCTCAATGGCAAAGTATTTTTCAAGAGGGTAGTTTATATGGGCATTCTATCAGTGCCTGTAACCACCAACAGGGCTAGTCCTTAGCCACAAAATCTTGGCAGAGTGGAGAGAGGTGAGGGAAGAATAGCTTTGGGGGGTTTGAGATGCTTCTGCGTTGATCTTCAGCCTGCTGAGACAGCCGTACACAAGGTCATACTGCAGTTAGTACAAACACTTGCTAACAGTCCATATCCACAATATGTGAATAAAGTATCAAGATATTGGTCATATACTTGGAGGTAGGGCTCCATCAGAAATTGCCTGAATAATTTAGGATTTAGGGAAAGAATGAAGATATACACAAGCAGCTTCCCTCCTAAACCTTTCAGTATAGTGCCTGAATGGAAGTGGCCAAGAATTTAAGGATATTCTTACTCTGGATTCTCACAGTTTCAACCCTTCAGCTCTCAAGGGTGATGAGAAGATATGAGCAGGACAAAGGGAGGGAGAAAAAGGCAAATATTACTGGTGTAGACCTATATGTTTACAGATCAAGAAGATAAACCATGGCTCCAGTGTTTGTATAGCTATGAAGGCTCAATTAGATGTTGCCTCCACCAGAAAGGCTTCTTTGAGTAACATTATGATCTGAGCTTCTCCAGAAATTATGTGCACAAATAAAACATGGGCTGACATGATTTACATATACATGTTAGCCATCTTAATGTTCCCTGCTGTGAAACCCAAAGTAAGCAAGCCAAGGTAATGCCCCCTGGTACACACAAGGCAAGCAGCTTTCCCTAGTGGATATACCACAAACAGTTGCTGATCAGACAAAAGATTCCAGGGTCCTCATCACCCTGGACAGTGTATGGACGTCGGCCACTGTGCTCATAATGGCTATGGTCCCAAAGCTTTGGAACAGTACTGGATACTGAATGTGTGCACGGTTGGTGCTGGGCTAAACTGGAAAATGAAGACTTAAGGAGATTTAGTTCAAGCACACCAGGCACACGGCATCTGGGCCCTACCAGCCTCTTGGTACTTTCATGCACCTGGTTCACCCTATGGTCTTGGTCAAATCACCTCATTACTGTACCCGCAGTCCTAAATTGCTCTGAAACTACTCTGACAAAAATGCTGGCTGTCCATTACATTTTAAGAAAAGAAGATTTTCAATATAAAATTGTTTCACTGAAAAAGTCCTATCTTAACCATGATTCACTTAATCAACAAAAAGCTTTAAAAATGGAAGTAAAGGCTACATAATCAACAATGAAAATGCCCAACTTGACCCAGGAAAGGAAATTGTCTGTGATTCTTGACTTCCTAGAGGATAAGAGAATTTTAGAATTGTTTGAGAATCCCTGACTGTATCTAGAACATGCCACTTAAAGGAGTCTGAACTCTGCTGAAAACTAAAACTAAATGAAACACTGAGGAGGAGAGGAGGAGGAAGAAGTGGAGGAAGAGGAGGAAGAGAAGGAGCAGGAACCAGTACCCCCCAGAACTCGTGTCTCTAGCTGCAAATATAGCAGAAGATGGCCTAGTCGGCCATCATTGGGAGGAGAGGCCCCTGGTCTTGTGAAGATTATATGACCCAGTTACAGGGGAATGCCAGGGCCAGGAAGTTGGAGTGGGTGGGTAGGGGAGCAGGGTGGGGGGAGGGTATAGGGGATTTTCGGGATAGCATTCAAAATGTAAACGAAGAAAATATCTAATAAAAAAAGAAGAGGAGGAGGAGGAGGAGAAGGAGAGGAGGAGGAAGAGGAGGAGGAGGAGGATTATGCAATGCCCATGAATTGAGGAGGATTATGCAATGCCCATGAATTTATTTGGGCTTGCCAACTTCTCAAAAATCATTTTATATATTCAGCAATCACAGGTGATTATGGAGTGGACTTCAAAGAGAGTTAAGCAAGTTATTCCCTCACTAATTCATAGCCATTATAGTCAGTAAATGTAATATTACTGGATTTCCACAAGAAGAATGCATTTGGGGGAACTGAGCTAGAATTTACAATAGGAATTGTGAAAATCTGAGGACATCAAGTGTTCTGAGCATCCCAGAACTGTTGGAGCCTGAGATGACAGGGCATGATGGTCCTCTCTGCACACAAACACTTCACGGCCTATGGCCTGGTCTACATGGCCTATGATGACCACGACGTTTTGTAAGGTATGTTACCTCTGAGGAACTTTTGGGGCTAAGTGTGTTACTGATGGGTAATGGGAAGGAGGCCAGTGAAGTGTGACACTGGGATCCTCTCAGCTCTTCTGTTGATTAAAATCTGTCTGCTCTTTAGAGAAATACCTTCTTTGCAGGCTGGCTGTAGCCCATGATTGAGTTGTACTCTGCGAAGCCATTAAGTCCATATGGTGCAGGGATCATTTATCCTCAGCTTGGTATGATGGAAAGAATTATGAAATTGAGCTAGTTTAAGACAATGTGGCATGAAGTTTCACAATGTATATTCGTTTGTAAACTATATTAATTTTTGTATTGCTGCTTATGCCTAGGATAAATTTATTTATCTAAGAATATTTGCAGTCAAGAATTCTTCAGGAATAGAAAGCAATCATTAAATGAATGACAGACATAAAAGACTGACACTCGAAGACTGCCACAAAGATGTTCCGTCAATTCATGGTGGCAGTTAGAGAGAAAGACCACATAAATGATGTGTCCAGGCCTGGGAAGTAGGGACAAAGACAATCTAGGATAAGAGGAGGGAATTTCTCTTGCTTACATAATGCATTCTTAATTATCGCTTGCCAGAAAAGACCACATACTTCAAAAAGATGCATGGAAGCTTACTTACAGAAACACAAGAGGCTACCTGCATCTCTGGCCTGTCTATCTGCTTTGTAACTAAACAGAACTTTTTCCTTGAAGAGGTTTAAATTACCTTGTGTTACAGAACCATCACCCTTCCCTGGTTTTCTTCCTATCTTTAGCTAGTTCTTCTCTTATTCTCTATCCAAGTTCCCCTTACTGTCCACTACTAGAATGGCCAAGAGCAAAAGGGACTAGGCATGACTGATGGAAGCAATGCATTCCTCTCTTTCTCAGCAATTTAGAAGTTTTGGATGGATTACAAAACAATGAAGCAGCAGCTGAAGAGACAAAAAACACATCTTGATTTGTGATCAAGTGGGAGGATGCTAAGGTAGCATTTTCTTTGGCATGGAAGCTGTAGCCCTTAGGGTGAGAGCCATCATGGCATTGTTTAATTCTGTCTCAAAGCTAGGGCTGCCATAGAGGAGCATGAAGCTTCCTGTGCCCACAAGCACAGCACACCAACACATCAGTGTCAGGGACACCAACACAGTGGCAGAGACATCAGTGTCAGTCAACAGCAGCAGCTTAATTGGTAGTTTGCTTTTGTGAGAAAAATGTGCATTTTCCTTTTAAGACTCAGCGTGATGCTATGAGCTCCTCAGTCCCTTTGGGCAACACAAGAGTGGATCTCGCCATTAAAAGCAATTAGCAAGAAGCAATGAGAACATTATCAAAGATTGTTTACTGGCATCTATGGAGGATGTGAGAGCTAATGTGGAGGCCTTGCAGTCAATTACAAACTAGAATGTATTAACAGTTGTCTTTCCTTCTCCAAACTAAAAAATATGGAGGCAATTTTGTGCTTCAATCTTTTCTTTTGCTCTTATTCCTTTTGTCTTTCAGTCCCTCCCCCATTTTTCCTTTTCTTTGTCATTGATCCTCCCCCCACCTTGCCTTCCTCCCTCCATGTGCCCTACCCATGTTAAGGATCAGAGGGTTTCAAAGCCCTTATTTTCATTTCTTTTCTCTACTGCACTAACTCTCACCAGAAGCAACCTGGGGTTGGGTAGTAGGGCTTTACTTGGCTTACAGTTCCAAGTCACAATCTGTAGTTGCGGAGAGTTGACGGCCAGGCAGAACTCATGGAGGAACTGCTTCCTGGCTTGTTCACAGGTTCATACTTAAGTTAGTGTCCTTAGATGGCCCAAGACTGCCTACCTGCCTGGGGATGGTGCTGCCCACAGTGGGCTGAGCTCGCTTGCATCAGTAATCAGGACAATCACCACAGATACCACAGACATGCCACAGGCTGGTTTGATCTAGGTGATTCTCCAAGTGAAGCTTTACTCTTAAGTGTTTCTAGGCTATGCCAAGCTGACAGTGAATGCTAACCAGCAGAGCCCAGAAACCTGGGGAAAGGTCCAATTAAAGCAACTTCTGATGTCATGTGGATTACTAAAAGCTACAAAGCAGAGAAGTGAAAGTTTTGTAACACTGTCCAACAGAACTTTCTACAATAATGAAAATTATCTGCATTTCTTTTATCCAATAAGAAAATAAATTTTAAAATTTCCCTCATTATTCTACCTTAGATGCAGGTAAGTATGCCTTTTGGTCTTTAGAAGACCAGAATATTGAGTAATAACGTGTGGTGTGTGACGTGCTGGATATTCAATAGACATAAGAATTGAGTCTGTTTAATTCTGCTTTGGAAGCAGGGGACTTACTAGAGTTAGGTGCACAGCCACATTTGGTAGCATGCCCCGAGAACCTCTTGTCACAGACATGGGGAAGCATTTCCTAACCTATGTTGTTAGAGCATTTCCATTAGGATGTTCCATTTTGCTAGGATGCCCTAAACTCTATCAAATCACCATTGTGTTCAGAAGGTCCACATCTTGCCTAAGACTCAAACTTTCCAAGTCAGAACAGGTCTGGACTGTGCCTCAAAAGAGAAATGTCACTTTCCCAGTGATGAGACCCACAGATTTCTCTGTTGGCTCATGGAGGGGAATGGCACCTGTGGTTGGCAGGTAAGTCCATTCTACCTTCCAAATACTTCTCGATTCACTGAATGTTTTTCAAAACCAGAGACTTGTGTCATGCATCTGAATTCTGCCTCTTGGAGGCATTGTGTCCTCTCCTAGCTCAGGATTCCAGAACTCTCACACACTCAGGAAGATGACTGGCCTTAGTAGATAGTGGAGTAAACACGTAGACCTTGATTATACACCTGATTCCGATACTCAGCTTTAGCCCTTAGCAAAATTATAGCCTGAGAGACTGCTGTTCTTCACTTGCAAAGTGATAGCTTAACTGCATGGGTAAAGCATACATGATGTGTACACCCTGCATCCTTCACAGAACTGGCTACGAGCACACGCTCATTCCAATCCGAGGACATGTCCCTTTAACCCCACTGTCTACCCTTCCACCTTTCCGAAATGGTGGTTACCTGTTATTTTGACCTATTGAATGATTTTTTCCAAAATTCAACTGTTTTTCCTTCATTTGGAAATGCACACTTATTTATACCTGCCTTTTTGTTAAAATGAGCTGATTAGGTTTCATGAAACACCAAAAGAGAAATGTAATTAAAACAGAGGAAAGAAGCAGCTTGCTGCCCAAAAGGGTTGATAAAGATGCTGCGCCTGAATGGTCCATTTGGCTCCAGGTTTCTGACTAAATTATGAGAGGTGTGTGAGGTACAAAGGCCTTGGTGGCTGAAGTGGGAAGACAAGCTTAACTCAGTGCAGAATTCTGAGATAACTCAGTCATGTTGGCACTTAAAGACAGGAAGCTACCAGGCATCTTTCGTGAGAAGCAAGCTTTATGGTATCATTTTTTGAAATGAGTCTCTGGTATCTAGCCCAAGGGTTATCAAGACCATTCAATGCAAGTGATTCTGAGAAACCTGAATTTCTAAAATGTAGAAAGCAGAGGGAAATGTTGGAGACTACACTCTCATGAAGCAATAATGGCTGTACCACAGACAACTTCTAGGTGTATATCATTGCTCTCCCCTCTAGGAATACATGGACAGAGAAGAATGGCAAGCCTTACATTGTGTCAGCACAAAGAGAAAAGCAAGCCTTAGATATCCAATAGCAGTCTGCTTCCTATGTTTAAAAATTATATGCCCAGAATGTGCAACCTACAATAATTCTGAGTAGTTTTGATTGCTTGATGCATCATATTAAGTCCTAAAGAGATTTTACTTAACCCTTGCGACTACCCACTGTGTGTAGGAAGTAATATCATCTTTATATGACAGGAGAGGAAAAGAGTCCAGGTCGGTCAAGGAGTAGATTGCCCAGACTGGAATGCAGAGACTGGGACTTAAGCCACATTAATATGTATCACATGACTGTCGTCTCCCAGGTATGAATATGGCCAGATATTCCAGAAGACCAGACTTGTTTGCATCAGATTGTCCAAGTATCAGAGTTATGGATGAGATAGGATGATAGGCAAATTCCAACTGCATTCTGACAAAATGTAGCTAAGGAAAAGATGTTTTGCAAACTCCTCCACTTCCAGTTCTGTGAGACAGGGAACTTTCAGTTTTCCCTGTGAGCTTAACTACTGAATCTGCTCATCCATGTCCTCCTCCCTGTTAGACAAGTTGGACGGGACAAAGGATGTGGCCATGGCTCCTACGCAGGGAGTAACAGATCTAATCTATGACAAAGTCTCCTTGAACATGTATGTACTTGAAGGAGTGGAAATCAATTTTACAGCCCAGCTGACTTGGCTGTGCAAAATCTAAATGCAGTGTTCTGATGGAGCAATGGGAAAGCCTGTGTATCACAAGCAGAAAGCTGATAATCAGACTTGTATTGCTCTGCCCAGGTGTTGCTAATTCATCAGCTAGATACTAACACCTTTATTCATTAGAAATTTAATCAACCTGGTCTGGCGTGGTGGTGCACGCCTTTAATCCCAGCACTCGGGAGGCAGAGGCAGGCAGATTTCTGAGTTCGAGGCCAGCCTGGTCTACAAAGTGAGTTCCAGGTCAGTCAGGGCTACACAGAGAAACCCTGTCTCGAAAAACAAAAACAAAAAGAAAGAAAGAAAATTAACCAACAATGAAGGATAAATATTCTTTAGAATAAAAATCTGCAATTATCTTATAGTGGAAGGAAGTTTTGGTAGTCTATCCATTTCAGCCAGAAAGGAATATCAAATAGGATACTGGTCTGAAGGTTCAGTGTAACTCCAAGCACTGGGATTCTACTGGCATCAGTGACTGCTTTTAGTGTGTCTATATGCTTTTCCCATTCCAAATACTTCTGGGTCTTTTGCTCAATGTCAAGTACAAGAAGAAAATGTTTTAAGTTACACTCATGGGCCTATAGATTCTGGATATTGATCTGCTCAGAGACAAGAAGGAGATGAGGGCATACAGCTAACTAGCTAATAGGTCTCAGAGATGAGAGTGCTGCTAGACTCCCACATTGTAGGGTTTGCAGACATCAGATGTCTTGCCTGAAGACACTAATGGGGCTAGCTGTAGGGCTGAGAAAGCCAAGACAGAGTCTTTTCACTATCAGACCTGTTTTGTTGTTGTTGTTTTGTTTTGTTCTGGTTTTACACACTCTTCCACAAGAACAGCGATTCTTTTTAGCTTGACTCCTAGGGCTACATTGCAAAAGTCTTGGGAAACAGGTATTGATACTGAGTGCAAACTGCTCAAGTCCATATAGTTGTACAAGGGCAGCCAATGCTTAGCACTAGAGTATAATGTCTTCTTGGAGTATCGTGTGCTTGGACATGAAGACCAGCAAAAGGAATGCAAGAGAAAGAAGGGAGTGACCTCATTGTTCAGGGCTAAGTTTAGGAGATGAATTCTCTTCTCCATTCCTTTTATAATGCAAGCCTTTCTCAGGTTCAACTCAGCCTTTCGATACTCTGTGCCCCCCTCTCTATCTCCCCAATCCTTTTCCTAGGCTTAGTGTAAATCTTCAGGCTTCTCGTCCTTTTCAAATAACCCTCACTTACTCTAGGAAGTTCTGGCTGGCTTTTGAAGTCCTTCAGTGTGATTTTCAATGGTAGCATCGACATATTTCAATTACTGAGCACTCAGCCCAGAGCAGTTAAAGTAAACAGGCAGGAAGATGGGCACAAACACAAATTGATTACTGTCATTAGTGGGTGAGCTTTGTGTCTGAGCAGAGCATCTATTGGGTTTTAGAACTACCTGCCAGAGTTGCTCCCAGCTCATCACTAATACTGGTTCGCACAGTTGTTGATGCTTCTGCTTATGGCTGGCTCTTTCTCAGTTTCCTCACCTCTTCTCAAATCTTAGTTTTGTCTCCCCACTGTTTTCTTCTCGGACAGTATGGTATTAATGCTTTGTACGGTCACAAGCACATAGAGACAGCAAGGAAACAATCAAGGCAGAGGAACAGTCAGGGGGTGCTTCTCACCTAATGTGTTTGGTCTACTGCTGTCTTTTTTGATTTGACATTTTGAGGTCAGAAATCAGAGACAGATCAGAAATCTGTCTTGGAAGATTCTGGAAATAGATTCTTAAATCACCTTACTTATACCCCTCAAAAATAACGCTGACCTGAAACAGCATCAGTGTGAGAGATTTGAGAATATGAACCATCCATGCTGCAAGTGCCAAGACGCACCCAGACATGCTGGCCAATTTCCTGATGGTGCAAGGGGGTCACAAAAAGAAGGATGTGGTGTCAGTGGCTCAGCATCATCTGGTAACATCTGGCTCAATGGGTAAAAAGCACTCGCTGTGGAAGTCTATTGACACAAGTTTAATTTTGTGAACTTACAGTGAAAGAAAAGACTCACAAAAGTTGGCCTCCAGCCTCCGTTTGTGTACCATGGCATGCATACAACTTTACCCACACATAAGTGATATAGACACAGATATAATAAGGATAAATAAAATAGATATTTAAAAAGCAAAAAGGAGAAGAAAGGGCTTGTAGCTTTAGAGGGCAATTCCTTGCTTTCCCAGAACTTTACAAGTTACTCAACTCTCAGGACCTCCATTTTGTTATGTACACATGTGCACAATTATAATAAGTACTTCATAGGGCTATCCTGAAGATGGATTTCATTAATCCAATTGTGTATTATTCAATTATGGTGATACATTCCAAGAAATGCATCTTCAGGTGATTCCATCATGTGACGGTTGTGAAGTACATTTATACACAAACTAAGGTGGTACAAAGTTCCTAGTGGCCACCATTGGATGTGTGGTCCCCTGTTGACTGACACATGATTGATGGCTGTGTGTAAACATATTGAGAGAATAGCCTTGCACAGGGTTCAATCACAGCATGTATTAGCAGTTGTTGGCACCACCACTAGTAGTAGCCTTGTATGACTAAATGCCAAAGAACAGCCCTTTAGCTCCATGGATCTTTTGGTCATTTGTATTTTGGTTCTCCCTACACATAAAACAAGAACTAACCTATACTGACATTCTTTTATCAAGCACAATGCTGTCCTTGAATGACACTATGTTCTTGTGAGTACCAAGAAACAAGCTACTGTTTTCCCTGCTGGTATATGGAATTCCTTAAACCATACCTTGTCTCCGGCGAGCATTGAGTTTCCTAAAGCAGGTCCCTTCCACAAGGCGGTTCAGGCGCTGCTGTTTAATCAGCTCTAAGATTTCTGGCTGGATCTTCTCCTTTAGTTCCCTATTGGAGAATAAACACATTGTATTACACAGTGCACCCTGATAAACAGCCCACTGTGAGCTGATGGGCAGGGAGCATAAGCGGCCTTCTTTCATCAACACCTCAGGACCTTCTCAGCACTGCTTTAGAGAATCATTTAGAGATTTTTCTAAGTGGTGTTTGGAAAATCTAGGCCTGAGTTTCCTGTTGAAATAACAGTATTGGGTTTCTGACATTTACAGACTATCCACAAAAGTACCAGCCACTTTTGTGACTTTTCCCCAGAACAAAGCCTTCTAAGAAAGTCCTTATTTACAAAGTCATAGATGCGTTTTAGGCAAAAGTCCAAGAAATAGATTCCTATTTTGTGGCTGACCAAACAGGAATGTCGGGTGACCATGCAATTGCTAGATCCCATCACTAACGGTACCTTGAGCAAGGATCCCTTTTTGCTTTCCATTCAATCTCTCACAAATGAGAACCATAACACTGTCCCAGATTCTAGCCCACAGAGATTGAGATAATGATGGGATAAATTAAAATTATTTCTAACTTGTCTCAGGCTAATAGGATGTAATTTAGTTTTAGATGAACTACACGGCAAAGCTTCCATGACAGAGTGCAGTGGTTTCCGAAACCTTTAAGGGATTTGTATGATACAAAGCTTTATGAGCATCCTGGCATTCGAGGCTAGTAAAGTCAGCAGTATTCTGATCAAAGCTGTACAGGGAGCGGCAGAGCTCAGTCCTCAGAGATGTGTTAAAAGTATTGCCTATAACATGGATCCAGACATCAGAAAACCAGGTCCAGTCTAGGCCATGTCTATGACTAGTGTTTCACACAGCTCATTTGAGTCTCAGTTTCTTAACTGTGAACAAAGACTAGAATCGGTCTTGAGAAAATGCTATGACTCCCAAAGGAGACAGTGTTAGCACTGTCTTTATAAACACTGGACAGTAATAGACACAGTGCTGATCACATACCTCGGTGATCACCTCCCTTTTGCTTAGCTAAACACTCTAAATGACCATTATGACAGGTACCCAAGGCTCATGTATTCATCAGATTTGATCTTGAGTCTGTACTCTTTCTGGCTCTGGGCAGGACATCTGCTTCCACCTATTCTTGATTTGTGGGTGGGGTAGGCACTTGTGCTCAGCGAGTACTCACGAGACTGGAAGTACATTGTGTAATTTTACCTCCTTTAATTTCACTTCTTCCAGGAATTTGGAGGATGAGTATTTAATATTACCATTTCTATCCTACAGATGTGGCAACTCCTCATGAAGGCCAAGGGTAGAACAGAGTAAAGACTCCAGTCTTTCTTGTGATAATATGAATGAAAGAGAAAGGCAAGCAGGACAGGAGAGATGGCTCTGCAGCTGTGAACATTTGTTGCTTTTGTAGAAAAAACAGATTTGGTTCCTAGCACCCACCTGGCTCACAACTGTCTGTAACTCCAGTTCCAGGGGATCTGGTGCCCTCTTCTGGCCACTGTGGGCAGCAGGCATGTATATGCCTATATACACATGCATGCAGGCAAAAGACTTATATGCATAAAATAAGTAAAGAGTTTGTTTTTGAAAAAGTAACATAAGAAGAACTAATGTGGTAGTTAAACTTAATTTTCAACTTAACAAATCCTGGTAGATAGGTTTCTGGGTATAGTTGTAAGATATTATCATGGTTGTGTTAATTGAGGTAAGAAGAGCTGCTAACTATGGGTGGTATCACTCCCTGGACTGTATTAAAAAACAAAAACAAAAACAAAAACAGTGAGCCATGTACAAGCATTCTTTATATTCCGCAAAGCTCCCACTGCTGTAACTTCTCTGGCATACTGTACACTAACCTTCAACCATAAGCCAACATAAAGACTTTGTCCCTTTAACTAGCTTTTGCCAGGATATTTTGTCACAGCCATGGGAAAAGTCATTATGACAACTAGTACACATTTGGGAGCTAAAATGCCCTTGAAATCCTGTGTGGTATGGAAGTGCCTTACTAATGACAGAGCTTGGAGCATTTGCGAAGCTTTCTGTCCACAGGCCTTGGAGGGCCTCTGGTCAGGATTCCAGATCACAATTATAACTATTGATTATTCGTGCTCAACTTTTATAAAGTACACTAAGCAAATCACAGCTTTAATG
This sequence comes from Mus musculus, assembly GCF_000001635.26. Classification (NCBI taxonomy): domain Eukaryota; kingdom Metazoa; phylum Chordata; class Mammalia; order Rodentia; family Muridae; genus Mus; species Mus musculus. Next base: position 20,570,215 of record NC_000079.6, on the reverse strand, counting down.
AACCCTGCATGGAATGGGGACGTTGAGGACTGCATAGGCAGCTGTTCATGGTGGTAAATCACAGCTGCAGTCTTCTAAGTCTCGGTAACTGGGCAAAGAAGAAAAGGAATCCTCTGGGGATGGAGAGAGCACAGGAGAAAAGAGTTTGGAACACATCAATTTTGAGGATAGCTTTGATAGGCCATGGTTAAGATATTAAAATGTAGAGATGAAAAATAGGAAAGTCCAAGAGATTTTAATGATGTCTCACGTTTTGAATAAAACTTGGATATATTTATCATCACACATGCCTTTACCATATCCAGTAGATGTACTGAAAGAAGAACTAAATCTGTATCTCTCAAGGGAACTTTTAAGAGTCAGATTTCTTCCTTCCTTCCTCTCTTCTTCCCTTCCCTCCCCTCCCCTCCCCCTCCTCTCTCTCTCTCTCTCTCTCTCTCTCTCTCTCTCTCTCTCTCTCTCTCTCTTTTTCTTTCTTAAATGAAGCTCTAAAACAACTGGGCAAAGGGAAATAAGAAAGACTTAAAAATATTTTTTTAACTTCTTCGATTTTCTTGCAAATAGACTCAGTAGCCATATATTCACCCAAAGCCCAGATGACTCTTACCAATGTGTTTCTGTGACTGAGATATGACCTCTTAGGCATGCCACATAAGAAAACACTGGGCTATAGCCCCCTCTGAAATGTTTAGCTTATTGTCATTGAGTTTGGGGTGATGGGTTCTACGCTGACTTATAAATGAAAGAAGAGAGAGATTAAATCAGGTAGATTAGACAGCAGTTCAGTCTAGAACCTTCTCTAGAATACAATTCTAATCAAAGCTCAGCAAGGCCAGTGCAGTACTTGGAAGACAGACAACACCACTAGACTGAGTTTAACTCTTAGCTTTCTGTCTACCCAGCTCAGATACTACTGGTCATCTAGAACATGGTTTGGTAAATATTTCTAAAGAGCATCAGATAGTAAATGTTTTAGGCTTTCTAGGTTTTTAGGTTAATAGAAAAATGAAAGAATATGGCTGAATTTTAGTCAAACTCATGTACAGAAAGTGACAGTGTGTAGACTTGACCCAAGAACTATGATTCGAGGACCCCTGATGGAGAAGGGCACTTCAGAAGCACTGGGCTGAGTGAGAATGGCAGTTTCCTAGAAACTGATCTTTTCCTGTCTCAGTTGTAGAGAGCTTCAGGGCCCAGTCCCAGTCTGCTTCTTAGCTAAACAGATCCATGGGTTTAAGTACCAATTTTATTATGACAGCCCTCAAATTTGTATTTCTAACCTACACCCATCTGCTGACCTCCAAACTCATCTGCCTGACCACTGTCTCGGATGCTCCATAGCCTGGAATGTTCAGAGATGAACTCCTGGTGCCTTGCTCTCATTATCCATCCCAGAGTGCTGCCCTTCGGCGGTTTAGGCCCAGACCTAGAGCCCATCTTTGATTCTTCTCTTTCTACAACTACATAAAATCTGCCAGGAAATACCATTTCCCTTTTCTTCAAAATATAACTAATGCAGAGTAAAACCTAATCTTATGATCTCTTGCTTAAATTATTATTACAGCTCCCTCACTGCCCTTCTTGCCTTTAAATGGGTCTCCTCACAGTGTTTCCAATGCAGAACTCCATGGTTGTTGTCCACTAAAAACCCCAAATGGTTCCAGCAAAGTCCTAACCACTATGGTTCTAGATGCCTCCCTAGAATCACCTCCTATCGCCATTGTACTCACTCCCTCAGGTTCTGCTACATTATCTCATGGTTCACTAAAAACCTAGGTGTGCTCTGACCTCAGGATACATGCACAAGTAATTCTTTCACCCCAATACAAATTTGTATGCTCCTTGAATCCTAATATATATCTTCATTCAAATGTCATCATTACAATTAAAGAGATATTTTACCACCTTTATAATTATATTTTATTCTTCTTATCTTGCCCCATGTAGACTTTCAATCTATATAGCCATTCTATCACAACATAACTTGCTATTCTTTTACATATATTATACATGTATATTATCTATTATTCCCTCTAAAATTTAATACCATAAGGTGTATATGTTGTATACACCTTATGACCTCAGGATACATGCACAAGTAATTCTTTCACCCCAATACAAATTTGTATGCTCCTTGAATCCTAATATATATCTTCATTCAAATGTCATCATTACAATTAAAGAGATATTTTACCACCTTTATAATTATATTTGATATAATTGATAAATATTTGTTAGATGTTTGAACACGGAACATGCATACCTATATAAACTGACCTACTAGAAACGGCTTTGAGTGAAGCACTAGGCTGGTTAGCTGGTCTTTAGGAGGTGATTCTAGGGAGGCATCTAGAACCATAATGGTTAGGACTTTGCTGGAACCATTTGGGGTTTTTAGTCTTTAGGAAAGGTGCGGTTTGTGTGTATGTGTGTCTGTGTGTATGTATATATCAGCCTTACTTCTAGGTCTTTTTTTCTGATTCATTTCTCTTGTATATTTTTAGCCACTGTGACAAATATACAAATGCACTCAGGGTTTAGGTTTTCTATTTATGTACACTACTAACATGACAATTTGCTAAGTTCTGTGTTTTGTAATAAGAGTGATCATTCACTCAGTGCATAGCATAAACTAAGCATGTGCTGGTCAGTTTTCACATACATATGAAATCCTTTTCATATACACATAGTCATGTGAATCCTTGTAGCAGCCTAACAAAAGGATGGTGTTCACTGCTTGGAGAGGGAATAGGCAGGCTTAGAATGGACTGTGCAACTTCCCAATGTGACACAGCTGCCAATGGCTTCACTGAGAACTGAGCTGGTGTCTGAGCTCCAGGTTTCAGCACATTTTACTTGCCTGCTTTACTGCTCTGTCCTCGTCTCCTCTCTTCTTCTAACTCAGTCCTACATGACCTATTTCTGGAGTGTTTAAGCTCTGTATATTTATTAGCCTGTACCAATAATGAGAATAGATTTATCTTCTCTGTTAAGTGGCAAACAAAAACATAGCTACTCTTGGAAATCATTCATCAGGAACCAGGAAATAATCCAGGCTGCTTCTTCAGCCCTAGCTCTTCACCAAACATTTGTTTGGGTAGAGTTTCCTTTTTTCCTTCTTGGGATACATGACCATTTTTTATCAAGGCAAGGTTGATGAGGTTTTCATGGAGCTGAGGTTTGGTAGTGTGTTATGTGTGATGCTCAGGCAGCCAAGGGCAGGACAGAATGCAATGGAGGAGATGCTAGAGAGCCAGTGAAGAGCAGTGGCCTGGTGCCCATGTTCTAGCCTGGCTGATGCCCCTGTTTGCAAACTTAGGGCTTGAACTAGACAGGCTTACCAGCTTTGGTACCCTAAGCACTGAGCTGACATGGATGCAGTTCCTGTGATCTTTGTGGAAATTTAGATGTGCTTCCTATAACACCTAGCAGTCTGGGATCAACCGCACCATTCCCCCAACTTGTGAAGTCTGGATACTGAGGCACCTTAGTGCTTCTCAGCACCCTGGGCTGAGCTGACCATGGAGGGATTGCCCAATATGCATTTGTTAAAATGATTAAAGAAAGAAAGAAACTAAACATGCACAGCGATCCTCCTCGTTCTCTGGGGTGACTTTGTCTATCTTGAGTCATGTTAACTCATTTTAAGTTGACTTACATTTCATCCAACCCCACGATAAGTTCCCCATCTAGCAGATCATAGCAATAAACCAAACAGATCCCCCTCAGAGACAAACTGTATCCTGATTCCTACCTGCTGCTAGCAGAGGCTATAGCTACAGGCTGGTCCCTCAGCTTCTTTTTGCAACGCTAAGGTTTTCTATCAGCTCGTTATCACTGTGCTGCAGTTATGTTTACCAACAATTCCAGGGAGACCTGGTGCTTTCCAGTCTCCTAGACAAGAGGGGTATCAAAGTCACATCTGTGACAGCACATGGAGCAGAGCTTTGCAAGCACAGGAAGGCAGAGCAGGGCAGTGCTCACTCTGGGCAGAGCCGACATCCTCCTCTCCAACAGTCATGGTCAAGCACTGAATCAGACTCACTTGGCTCCGCTGAAGTGGTAGTAATTTAGAGCCACTTGGCCTTCATTTAATCAACTCTTCAGTTCTCCATTTAGGTTTTAAGAATTGTCAGAGCATAATAAAGTGTCCTTGTGTTTGCATACTGGCTAGGACAGATGACTGCAAATCTAGCATTCTGTGAAGGTAGGTCCTGAAAAGGTGTGTCACCATCTGTCCTCCTTCTGAGTGAGCAACTGCTTTTCTCAAGACCTAGTTACTGATTCCAGTGACCCTGTGCTTGGTATTTCTGACTGCAACTATCTTGTGGCTGAGGAACAAAAAAACCAAACCAAACCAAACCAAAAAATCAAAACAAACAAACAAACAAACAAAATCCCACCAAACCAAACCAAACCAAACCACGACAACCCAACCAACCAAAAAACCCAGTTGTGTCTCTTAAAAGGACCAGTATTATATGCACGATATGTCTTAGGGTTTAAAATGACATGAGCCAAGTCCCCTAGAAGCATTCTCTGGCCCCTGCTGATGAAGTTCATGCCCACTGAAGTCTACAGTTCTAACGTACAGCTTCTGGAGGTGCTTAAGAACTGAAAGCGCATGAAATATGTCACCACTTGGGTACTGTGCTCTCTAACCTGTACATTTCCTTAACTTACTCTCAGTCTTGTACATGCAGAGCCAATCTGATGGTGTGGATGAAGGAGGAGCTCAGAGCCCAACAGGTTCAAGGCCAGCTTCTTGCCTAGGCTGCTTCTCCCTCTTTGGGAATAACACGTGCCTACCTCAAGGGAAGTGAGGAATGAGCTAGAGTAAAGGGGGTTTTGTGAATTGTCAGCCATTAAAAATATCAGTGTATATAAGCAAAGAACACACACAGACACACATACACAGACACACACACAGACACAGACACATGCCACTGAGCGAGAAAGAGAAAAGTAGATAATACATATAAAAGTCCAGACGAAGTCACTTCTAATCCTCTTGTGACAGAGCAGAAATAACTGTGGAGTCCCTTCCCTGCTTCCCACCTTTACCCCTCTGTCCTTTTCTATAAAATACAAAGGTGATGAATCTAATCTGGTTCTTAGCAAAGAAAAACAGGCCAGGTCTCAGAAGAGATGAGGTGAACAAAAGAGCTCTTATTTTCCAGATTCAGAACACTTCAGAGAAGGAGATCCATGAAGTTTTGGAATGGTTGCAAGTGACATTTAATGCAAAGCCCTATAAATAAAGGAAGTCTCTGCTGCCTTCCCCCTGGGATCCTCTAGATTTACAGCTATAAAGGCGACAGGAGACGCTCTGATGCTAACCGCTGGCCTACAGGAGATGCTCTGATGCTAACCGCTGGCCTACCTGCGGGGAAGGCAGAGGGTTGTTCCCTTTCCCTCCACATCTCCCCCTAGGACTTATGCTACCTCAGAATCTCAATGCTTTAATGATTGGTGTGCCTCTCTCTGGAAAGCATGACATTTTGCCACTTAAGAAGTACCTGTGTGAAATACAGCTTCACGTGAGAAAACAAGACACCTAGCCCTGCTGTTACATCACCCGGTCATTAGGGGGCAGTAGTAGAGACCGAGCAGATGTGGGTTACTTACAAAATCGGGCGAGACTGGAAATCTTCCTGGTTCATCCTCTCAGACTGGCGGATTTTCAGGATCTCGGTGTAGCTCAGGTTTTGCAGCTTGCTTTTGAACTGGTCCAGGGAACTAGGCTTGGTTGTAAGCGCTCTCATAACCTGCTCCTTCACCACCTGCATTACCTGTCAACGGAAAACAAGATCATTACATTCCTGGGGCCAACCTTTCCTGTTCAGAAACGACTCCCACGTTAAGCTCCTTGCTCCCTGGAGCACAGTGTGACCTCTGGGCTCCAACCTTGAGTGTGCTTTCTGAAAAGATAAACTTTCATTATGTATACTTCTATTTTTTCTTAAACTGTGGGAACCACAAGGAAGAAAATAGACTAAGCTGAAGTGAAGGGCAGGGGAGAGTGCCTATTTGCTCTATATATTATCTGACAGCTACTGATATAGCAGTATAAACAGTACAAACTCAAAAGTCAGAAAGCAACAAAGGCCAAACCACAGCTAAAAGCCTGCATATTAATTATTTCTTCCAGGAGAAAATTGCTGTGATAAAATTAACTGTGCGGTTTGGCTGGCACCAACTCAAATGAATACAGAGATACCTACAGCTCTCAGACCTCATCCTCATATCACTAGGGTCTAAGTCTTCATACACATTGTGCATTTGGAAATGGGTACATATTCTTTCTCTTTGAGTCGGCCACTAAGCAGAGAAATCATTATATTACAACAGACATATCGCACTGGAAACTTCAAGAAAATAAGGACATGGTAATTTATGCCCCTAGACAGGTCCACATGGGGCCATCAACCATTGCCTATATTAATGCATATTCATCTTCATCAAACACATAAAGAAAAAAAAGGTCAGAGGACCCACAGGGTATCCAGTAGCTATTCTTCATCCTTCATTACAAATGAGAACTTTTATTACAAATGTTACCTTTGATTGGGTTTGCTACCAAGTACCCACTGCCCTAGCAGGTACTGTGTGAGTGTGTGTGTGTGTGTGTGTGTGTGTGTGTGTGTGTGTGTGTGTTTGTTTCTCTTTACCCACTTCAATCAGCAAACACATATAACTTCTATTTTATGAAGAACTGAAGCTTCAAAATATTAATAAATTAGCTTAGAATCACAGTCAGTTGGTATGCAGATAAGCTGAGATTTAATTTCAAGTTTGTAAATATTCTACCACTTCTTATCCCACCCTTCCCTAGTGCTGTTTAGACATTTAAAAATAAGATAAAACTATGTATGTGCATCTGCTTTGTGAAAATCGTGGAAGCCAGCACTCTGTTAGGCATCATCTCATTTAATCCCCTCTCTAATAGAGAGGAACAGGATAGGAGTATTGTACACATAAAGGAACTGAGGGAAGATTGATAACTTGCCTAACATAAATCTAGAAGCATTCTCGGGGACCAAGTATGATGGCTATAATATTGACTTTATGTTGAAGAGATATGAAGCAGATACAGACTCTGCCTTCTGTGGGCTAACGGTCTAATGAGATGGAAATAAGGCCCAAGATCACAACAGAAGTGTGGAGAGAACCAATGGTGACACACTCCTGACAGATGGGAGACACTGTATTCAAGAGACGTTTGATATCATCTTTAGAGGAACAATGGGGGTTCCACTGGTGTATACTCAGACAAATAGCCTACAACACTTCCACTCATTAGCAGCTCTGAACCGGGGCTACAACTAAATCAGAAACGACTACCTAAGCTTCATTCCATGCTCCAAGTGTAACAAGACAGGACACTTTCCAGCTGAACTTCAACTGCATCTGTTTTTATACTCAGGCATAATTGTCAATTTGGGATGCTTGACAAATTTTGAAATTCTAAATATTTCATGCCATGAAGCATAATCAACAGCTAAATGTGCTCAAGACTGAATTCTGGTGTGTTGCCATTGGGGGTTGCCCGCTGCCCATTTAGGGAGCCTTGGAGTGAAGCCAGTGAGGTAATGGTTTTCCAGTGTTATTTGCTCTTCTGGTAGGATGGTGGAGCATGCAAGAGAATGGTGCAATAATTAAAATAAAGAAGTGGCATTGTAAACAGTATCAGGACAAAACTGACACAGTGTGGAGCTCACTCCATCCCCTTTGTTTTACAAATGAAAAACTGGAAGTTCAGAGAGCTGGGTGGTTTTCCCAATGCATGTATTTAAGGAAGTGTCCCAAGAGATGGCAGTTTCCACGTCATAGCTGCTGAGATTTATGCTTGGGCTCATAGGTGATCATGTGACCTAACTGCTCCATCAGCACCCTTGTCCAGGCTGTTCCAATTTAACTTGCGATATACCCAAAGCCTGCTCTTTCTCAGGTTAAGACTAAAAACATACCCCTTAATACAGAGGATGATGGGACATCTAGACAGCGTAACAGAATCAGGCAAAAGGCCGGGCACTAATTGTAGAGGACTGACAGAGGTTATGCTTTGTGCAATCTGAAATTCCTCTAATTTTACTTTTTGATATTTTGGTACCTGAATCAGTTTTCTTTTCTTAAAATTTTCTTCTTCTCAAGTGGATATACATTCTACTTTCTTAAGTTGATATGAATGGGACTCTTGCTATTTTCAATCAGACTCCCAACAAATATCTGGTGAACTCTGAGAGAATAGCATCTTATGGGTCCGAAGAAAACAGACAGAAGGAGCCAAGGGGGAAGATGAATAGAGTTGATGGCACTACTTTAATAAGAAGATAGCCTGGAGAATTGGCTCAGTGGTTAAGAGAAACGGCTGCTTTTCCAGAGGACTTGGGTTTATTTCACAGAACCCACATGCTGTCATTCACCCTAGTTCTAGGGAACCCAATGCTCTCTGGACTCTGTGGGCATTAGCCATATAAGTGGTACACACCCATACATGCAGGCAAAATACCGGTGCACATAAAAATAAAATTTGAATTTAAAAAGGAAAATCACTTTTAAATTTACCTTTCATTATATACCACAGTTGAATATTTGCTTGGAAACAATGAATCCCTTACCAAATTCATGGACATATTTCTAGTCAAACCTGATGCTCGAGCCTCATTAACTGCTGATACAAGACTACTATCCCCACTGGGAAGAATACCTTGAAGAAAGGCCTTTAAATCTTCCTTTCAACTTGGAAAAACAAAAAGCATAAAACTTTCCCTAAAAGTAGACGGGTTGACTGGCATCTGCAGCCAGGAGGAGGAATAAGAATGGAGTGTATGAAGCATAGATGAGCAGCTGGTGGGCCAACACTAGCTTTCCCACCCCGGGCTCACTTTCTTCTGGTGCTGGCCCTAAGAAGTTCTAATGTTACTCTCAATGCCAAGCAACATATGGAAGAGTCGGTAGGTTGTTTTTGTTTGTTAGTTTTAAGATGATAAAGTAGTAAGTGAAACATCTCTCTAGCTCTTTGCAAAATAAATTCTAGCTCCTACAGTTTTGTAATTAATGATGTGAATTCTCGTCATGTCATGTATAGAACAGAACAAGACACTTTCAACACCGTTCTTTGAAAGACATGGAATCATCGGCCATTGATTTGAAAAATCTGCAGATGATAAGGCAGGGGCATCAGTAAATGGCTAATGAAACACTTTACCCAGGGTGCCCATACTGCCACAGACACCAAAGGGATTGAGCTCTTACGATATGCATTTGTTGTTGTGTTGGCATTGGTCCATTACTCAGGCGATGTCTGCAGCACCTGGGTAGTTTACCCCACACAGTTTGTTCTCTGTAAGGTCTTATCAAACAACACAGTGTGGGATTCCCATAGGACATTTGTACCTCACAGAGAAAAGCTTGGCTCCTTGGAAGACTGTTTTAAAAACTGAACCAGACAGGCCTTGGGTAAGTCAATCTAACTTCTATTCATTTAAACTGTTCCTGGGTCCTACTCCAAGACCCACAGAGCTTCTCTGTGTTCCTATTCCCATCTGCTGAGGCCTTGTCTTTATGCCTACAACCTTCCAGAGCGTCAGCCATTCTCTCACCCCTCACATGTTAGTAAACTCCAACTCAGGTAAAGGTGCTGAGGGACATTGGGTGCCTTGTTCTAAATAAGCTCTCAGAATACACTGCCCCTCCCCCACCTGAGATGGCTTTTTTCCATCTCACAAACGATATGATTTTCTTTGGTATCGTTAACCATACTTTGTCTCCATTTCTTTAGTGTGGTCCTCCTCATGATGCTCTGAGAACCCTGCCTCTACCATGTCTATCTGAAGGAGCAACAAGGCCTAATTTGTCGACAAAAACCAGCCTGTGTTGAATGAGGACAAAGAGACTTGTCCTTTCTTTCTCTGTACAGCACCACTTCAGAGTATAGTAATTACTTGGCACATTCTGTTAAGGAGCTGAGGACCATGAGCTGGGAAGAGGAACAGTTTTCTGGAGACTGAATCCTCCCTATGGTATTAGCATATTTCCAGCTAGAGTTCTGAGATCTCATTCATCCACATGACAAAGCCTGTTCTGAAGGGACCAGACACCTGTACTCATATGACTGCCAAGCAAACCCACTCGTGAATTCCGAACCAATGATCAGAAAACATGGAACCATCAGGGATTAGGTGGTCACCTGCTCACAAAGAGCTGGAAATGTTGCTCTAGGGTCATGGCTGCCAAGTGAAGTCTAGTGGGATGTTGACTCTTTCTCCTGCCCTTTCCTTCCGTTCATTTCATAGTGTATGTGCTGACCTTTCCTAGAACTGTTGCCCCATATCTGACCTGCTTTGATCAGTAGACTTTGAACTTAAGTCTGTCCTTTCTAGCCTCTCCTTCCAATTTCCACCCCCTTTCAAATGATAAAGCCAAGTCAGTCACTTGTTAAAAACTATAGTGACTGAGTACTACTTTTGGTGTGCAGACTGGACAGTCAACATGTCACTGGTTGTGATAGCGTTAATTGTCAATTGAATGGAAGGCTAAAATCACCCAGGAGATGAGGCTCTGGGCCTGTCCTTGGGGGATTATCTTTATTATATTAATTAAGGTGGTATGACCCTTCCAGAATGAGTGACAGAAAATGCCTGAACAGAATATACAGATGGAGAACATGAACAGAGCACTGGTGTGCAGAGATGGTTGCTCTCTCTTTCTGATTAGGGATGCGATGTGACCAGTTCCCGAAAGTGCCAGTGCTTTTCTGGATATGATGGACTGCAGCCTAGAACTGTGAACTAAAGAAGCCCTTCTGCCTTAAATTGCTTTTGTTACTGAACTTTGTCCCGGCAACAGAAAGGAAGACACGAAGGCATCTTTCATCTTCTCATCTTTGCTGGGCCCCACACGTGAACTCCGAAACCTCTCCACACACGGGATAGTCAGCACGTTGGCTCTTTTACCCTCCCTCCTGCTCTCTTTCCTTCTGCTATTGAACCTTCCTTTTAATACCTGTTCTCCTTTTAGTTCTGCCTGAGAAAACACTGCTGATATGCCTTCCTCTTTCTGCACACCTGGGATTTGATCCTACATCCCCTATGACAGTACTGCCTGCACCACATGTAGACTCCCTGTCTCCTTCACTTATTACTCTGTCTTCAGAACCTGTGCAATCCAGTCATGGAGTAGTTATTGGGGAAAACATCTGTTTTCTTTATGTTTTGAAGGTTCATCAAACGTCAAAAGAAAGAATCTAGAAGAAAGCCCCCAAAGTCAGTGGTTTCCAACCATCAGAGAAAAACAGAGTTTAGGATGAGTTTTGTCTGGCTCAAACATCAAGACTTTGATTCTAGGAAGGGTTTCTGGAAATGGGTTCCTTCCAGGATGCTAATTTACACTTGGGGTTGAGGAATCTGGGCTTGAGCAAAGAGGACGGATGAGATAGGTAAGAGGACTGACACGCCAGGGAAGGCTAGTGTGGCTGCTCTTGCTCTCAGCATGCCTGCCTAGTGTGACATACAGATGCCAGCTGAGGACTTGAGTCATTAGCTGCTACCACCTGCCAGTCCACTAAAATATAGAGGACATCAGTGCTCTTGCCAAGAACAGTCAGGCACCAAGAGCAAGCAGCTATAGCCAGGCAAGTGACTGCTCCCAGCCTGTTTGGACAGGTTCCTCAGATGTCACCTTTACTAGGGTCATACCCTGTTTCCTGGGCTGTCTCTTTCTGATGTAGCCACAGAGCCTGTGTTGAAGGCATCTGGTAACTTCAATCATGAATGCTTTTAGAAGGACGGCAAACATTTTCCTAAGGAGCCCACAATTCCTTGGGCAGCAGTCAGAGTTAGCATCCCCAAATACATGACTAGAGCAGAGCAGCCATCCACTGTGTATCAATCCTGAGCAGGCAAACTTGTGACTGGCAGAGTCCAGGTAGGGCTGAGGGAGGACAGCTGTGAGAGTATCAAAGGTGATTTTTCAAGTGTACCTTGAGACCATAACAGAAGGGGGTTGCTGTTTTCCTCCTCCACTAACTGGTTTTTGCTTCAGAGAAAGTGGGACAGCTTCAAGCATCCTGTCATCATCTGAACAGAGATCTCTGAGGACCTTGGGCGTTATAACCAAGATAATTCATTATATAATGGCTGACTCAGTGCGTTCCATGCAGATGATAATACAGAGATGCCCAGTTCTGAAGACTAAGGTGGGTAATGTGAACAGCTGTTCTGCCCTTCCTGGGGAGTCCTTTTAATGTAAGGTTTAAGGCATTTATATAGGTGGTAAAAATCGTAAACCTTTCAACCGGCAAGTCATGTAAAAGGCAATCAGCGCTGGGGTCACAGAAGAACAACGGCCAGGGAAGCGCATGCTCCTCCCTGCCGCCTCTGCTCCTTCATGGAGGAAGCTGGAGAGTTGCATTCCTATGATCAGGAGGCATGTAGCACTGTGACAAACCACGTTGCCCCACTGAAACAGGGAGCCAAATTAACATGGGCAATCGGGCTAAATTTGCTGGTTAGCAAACTGAAGGTCCCAGAGGGCAAGAGAAAGATATTTTCACCAGCGTCTGATAGAATCAGCCCGAGGCAAAGAGGAATTGTGCCAATCACATTAGAGAATGACATTTAATGCATGGCTTTAAATAAACTGACAGGACAGGCAAGCCACTACAAGTGTGTGTAAGGAGGGCAGGGGAGGGGGCTTGTATTTTTTCCTTATTGGGGTTGGGGGTAAAAGGGGAGCATATTTTTAGCAAGCACATTACATTTTGGTCCTCTAATTCCTGCTCACGAATCTCATAGACACGCTGCCAGCACGGCCGAAGTACAGTCCCTGCAAGGCCTTTTGAATTTACACAGAACACTCCCAGCTGGAAAGTCTATTGAATGAGAGCTACTGCGAGTTGGTGGGGGGGGGGGGGGTCTGTGGTCATTGAACTATGGCTGCCCGGTAATGGGGGAGGAGGAAGAATCAGACTTTGCTGAGATCTTTAGTTAGGACGGGAAATTAACACAAGTTAGGCAGCCTTTTCTTCTCGCTGTGTGTGTGTGTGTGTGTGTGTGTGTGTGTGTGTGTGTGTGTGTGTGTGTATCTTTGTGTGTGTACGTGTGTATGCATGTGGAGACCAGAGGCCACTGTTAGGTGTTGTCCTCAGCCACTCTCCACATTATTTGCTGGAACATGGCTTCTCACGGAAGCCAGAGTGCAAGACTTTGCTAGGTGGGCTGGCCAGTCACTCCCAGGGCTCCACCCTGCTCCCAGCCTCGGAGTTACTAACATGAGCTGCCACACCCACCTTTTATATGGTTGTCGGGGGATTCCGGATCTCGTGCTTGCTTAGGGTGCACCTTTACCCTGCTGAGCCACCCTTACCTCAGCTCCTCCTCACATGGTCTGCATAGCTCTCCTGCCAGCAGGCACTACAGCCGCTTGCAGACCGCGTGAGGTCCATCGCTGCCTCCTTTATGCTCCATGTTTAAGGCCTGTATGAGGGAGCCAGTGGCCACTGGGCTACTCCTTTGGTCTCAACAGCTGAATGTTGGAATTTCACTTAACTCATCTGTATATTTCTTGTTGTCAATTCACTTGTGGAGTGAATGGAAGAGAAGAGGAACATAGCGGGTACACATAAAACAGCCTCCTATGATGTGGCAATCAGACACCAGGAAGGAGTAAATGAAGTGTCTCTGGTCTCATTTTGAAGGTAAAACCTAAGCTGTGCCGGTTTAAATCTCTCAGCCTGTTTTGAATTCACTATTAAATAGTGACAAATGAAAGTGGAGAACCTGCTCCACTGGAAGGGAGATTTAATAAACTTTAAAAGCAGTCTGCTTAGGCTCAAACTCAGAGGAAATGGAGTGGGAAAAGAACGTCTGGTTCCATAAAGAAGCCCTGGTGCCAGGCAAGGCTGTAGAGCTGAGGACATTGCATAGCTGACTCAGCACATCCTCCATAGCTGACTCAGCACATCCTCCATAAAGAGCTGGCATCCAACCCTGGGGATGCCTTGTGCAGACAGATGGGTGGTGGGTACAGGAGCACACTGGTCAACACTCAACTGTACGTAAAGCCACCCTTCAGTATCTTCGAGGGATTGGTTTGAGGATACTTGTGGATTCTCAAATCTGAAGATCTGAATCTCTTACATAAAATGGCATAGTGTTTGCAAACGCCTACCTATATCCTCCCCTCTACTGCAAATCACTTGCAAATGAGGTACTGTACCTAACACAACATCAGTGCTGTTCAGTAGCTTTCCTAACATACTGTTTATAGAATAAAGACAAGGAAGAAGCTGCATACACTCAGCATAGAGACAACCCTCCATGGCCAAAGATTTTTGATTCCTAATCTGGATACCATGTCTATAGATATAGAGGGCTGGCTGTCCTCACCATCCGTCTCTAACTACCTCTCCCCATACAGAAAACACAAGGCTGACTGTGACATGGTAAAAGCCCTATTCTCAGATGGAACATTGAGACTACCATGAGACTACCAAGTCCAGCTGATTCATCCTAAGGATAAATACATTTGGGTTTAAGTTTATGTAATAAGTTTTGCTTCCTGGTATTGGTATTAGATGATTTGGCTGGTTGTGGTGGTGCCTACTGGTAGGAAATGCTGAAGAGGTAAGGCAAGAGATCACAAGGCAGGAGACGCTGTAGGGGAGTAATGTAGATGCAATACTCATATATGATACTCATGTATGAAGTTCTCAGAAACTTAAAAAGAAAATTTAGAACTATAATCAATCTTGCATCTGCTCAGCTAATACTTCACACTCACAGTATATATATGCTCTTCACTGGGTGAGATGCTGGCAGGGCCAAGAACTAGACCTAGTGGTCACCCAGAGAAACAGCAGGGAAGATGGTACACAAAAAAGTCCCAGTGACTTCGGAAAGCGCTCTGCGGGTGCAGGCTCTTCATATAATTCACGGAAGGGCATTCAGAGTGAGTTAAGCAGTCCCCTCGCTTCCGCATCAGGCAGAGCTCCAGTCTTACTCCAGGTTTCACCAACCGCATTTCTCAGAGCACACAGAGAATACTTATTCACTACTTGTCTCTCAAGTAAGACCTTGAAAACTCTACAGGAAGAGACTACATCTCATTAGTCTTTTTTAAAAATATCACCACTGGATTCTAAAATTCCTTCTAACTAGAAAAATTCCCCATCGGTCCAGTAAATTGAAGGTCAACTGGACCGTATTTCTAGAGGTACATGAAAAATATGATTTCTGGCCAGTCTTTGTGAAGACCAGGGACAAATCCCTGTGATAGTCTTAAACAGGTGAGAAAAGGGCTCATAGCAGGAGCGATGATAGATTAACTCGGGTAAGCACATGGCCACACCGGCACTGTGCTGTATTTCTCCCAGATGGTTGAAATGGAGACATCTCATAAATCCCTAGGCCCTTTCTTTCCTTTGCAGGTTATTATAGTGTCCCAGGGCAGAAGAGCACTCTCCAAAGTAAAGTAATTGTGAGCCATTTATTATGTTTAAAGGAGAGCCTGCCATCCATTACAGCCACCATGCTCAGACAATTAAAGTGGTGGAAGTGACTATGCAAAACTTGCTGCCACTTGCTGTCTCAAGTCACATGCAGAACTGAAAGGGCTCTGCGCCCCCTTGCAAGCCTCCCTCCCCCCAGTATCTTTTTCTGTTCTTCGTCCAGACCACTCACAGCTCTGAAGCAAACTGTCCCGTGGCTTCCAAAGAGTTCACTGGGTCTGCCATGCTCTCTAGATGCTGATGCTCTCTTTGCATCCAAAGCAAGGAACAGCATGGATGGCAATGGTGTGACGTGCACACCAGCATTCTCCTTTACCCCGCCAGTGGTCCGCATCAGTAACTTACTACAACACTTCCTCCCTCTGAGCCAGGATGCTGCAAAGCAAGATATTGCTACCCATCAATTGAACTTCATGCACAAAGGCAAAACACTAGTTAATTTTAATGCACAGCAATGAGCAATACCTTTGGATCAAATATTCTCAAAAGTTCCAATGTCTACCAACTGAAATTCCTTACAGATTAGTCAAAAACATATTATAACTTGAACTTGAATGTGTTTTTATGTGCTCATGGGTTTTTGGTTGTTCAGTCCAATAACTAAATGGTATTTCTATATCATCGCCATCTTGATCATTGAAGCCCATATACATATCTCTGAAAATGGCATAATATTTGGGGTAAGAATTGACCTATGGGCCATATCAAGCACCCTGGAGGGGCTGAGGAATACCATTGAATGAATGAAACTATAAGCAGACATTAGGTCCAGTGATAGACCTTCTGATACCTAGAACAACTCTATCTACATTAAAAATCCAATGTTTTATACTGCTAGGGAAACTGGAGTATATTTAACTTCTAGGAAATATTTTAGAATTATAATAAGAATGAAGTTAAGTTTTTAAACATACATATGTATTCATATAACGAAGATGTTCTTGTGCCCTCTTCATTAAAAGAGAGCCAGAACAGCTGGGATTTGAGGTCTTAGACGAAGAGAAGAGAAGAGAAGAGAAGAGAAGAGAAGAGAAGAGAAGAGAAGAGAAGAGAAGAGAAGAAAGGAAGGAAGAAAGAGAGGAAGGAAGGAAGGAAGGAAGGAAGGAAGGAAGGAAGGAAGGAAGGAAGGAAGAGGGAGGGAGGGAGCAGGGCAAGGAAAGGAAACCAGGAAAAATCCAACAAGGTTATGAAGGCAAAGTTAAGAAATGAATATAAAACACAAACATATGAAATGATTATGTCCAAAGGAACATAATGCAGAGAGAGCTCAGATACACATGTACTTCTTGAGAAGGACCATGCCCATGACAGTGTCCTGGAAACTTGAGTCTCCTAATGGCACTGTAGCCACCTAGTGTAAGTACATTTGATGATGTTCACAAATGTTCACCTGACTGCTTTGCCCGAAGTTGTCCTTACTGCTAATCAGCACATCACCAGAGAATCCATGCCATGTTAAACATGGTATGTTTTAAAGAAGGAAGGATAGTATCAAAGGAGGTTGGGTTTTTCTGTAAGAATGTTTATTATTTATTTATTAGATATTTTCTTTATATACATTTCAAATGCTATCCCGAAAGTTCCCTATACCCTCCTTCCACCCTGCTCCCCTACCCACCCACTCCTGCTTCTTGGCCCTGGTGTTCCCCTGTACTGGGGCATATAAAGTTTGCAATACCAAGGGGCCTCTCTTTCCAGTGATGGCCAACTAGGCCATCTTCTGCTACATATAAAGGTACCTATCATGCAAAGTGACAACTAGAGCAAGCTTCAGAAATAAATAGATGTTCAACAACATCGTGGTAACTCTAAGATTCTTTTTGACTCCTTGTATTTTTTCTTTGGTAATTTCATATATGCTATAATGCATCTTGACCACATTTATGGCAACTCTTCCCTCTCACTCCCCCACACATCATCAAGAAAAGTATATACCTTTTGTTGGACTTCGTTACGTATTTCATTCTTAAAGTAAAAATATACTTTAAAACTGAAAATAATTTAATATCTAGTGGCTTGCACGTTGTTATTTTGTTACTTTGTTCTTCTTTCTTTCTCTACCCCCTTTCTTCCACCCTTTCAACCCACTAACACTAGATAAAAAAGAAAAAAAGATAGAGAGGAAAGGAAAGATATCCTTGAATAAAGTCCAGGATCAGCAGTGGGAAAATGATATCATTAAACTACTTCCTAATGATTAGGGGCATGAAGCTCCTTGGGGCAAGTTTGATCTGTACCATCAGGATATGTAATTTCTTCTTTGTGCATGACTACCTAAAAACCCACAACCAACAATTCCCACATTTCCTGACACCTCTCAGGACCCTGTTATTTATGTATCCTCTAAAAAGTCTCCAGAATTGTTACCCAATAGGGGTGTGAGATTTAGAACTAAAGAGTAAATGGGTCTCTCAACCTATTTAATTGCCCTTCTGCATGAGTAGTCTACTAGACATTGGGCAAAAGGAAGTGAGCTTGGCACAGGTCACAGATGTATGTGCATCATATGTATCTATGTATGTGTAGCTCTAATGAGTTGAGAATCCTGGAATTTGGGGCTGATGTTAACATTGAGAGACAGGCTGAAGCAACGGAGAGACAGAATTCAGTGAGTTACTCAAAACAATATTCTAGAAAGTGGAAAAGCAATGCTATGGACCTGAAAGTTATAACTCTCAGGCTTCTTACTGTCTGCTGTGCAGGCAGGGATGCCCAGTGATCACCCCAAGTGCTCTGTGGGTTAAAGGAATAGCCCCATCCAGGTGGGATGTCCAGAAGACCTCTGTGAGCTGAGCAGGTTCATGAAAGAGGGTAAGATTTCTAAAAAGAAGAGGGGTGGATAGGACTTCTAAGCTGACGGAAAGGCCACTGCTCTGATCATTTCAGAGTAAAGTCCAAGGGAAATGTTGTAATGGAGTCAGGAGAACTGGATTTGATTCCTGGCTCAATCACTCACCATCTGTGCATCCTTGGTCAAATATCTGACTTGCTCTAAGTCTCAGATTCACAATAAACTGGACAGTGCAGTACAATCCCTCCCCCAATGATTAAAAAAGAGAATCTTGTTAAGATTCTCTGAGGGTGTTGGATACAAATGGCTGGTGCTTATTTTTCATTTAGGAAGAACTAGGAGTTTGAAGACAGGTTGAGATCAAAGTATGGACACTTGGTGCAGCTACATGGAATGATGCAGTCTGAAAATGATGGTGGAAGTGCATGATATGTAAGGATGGATGATAAAAGCCAAAGACTATCAGCGAAGCCTAGGCCTGAGGCCCCTGGTATCAGGAATTTCTGATCATAAGGTGCATCCTTACATATTTCTGTATTTTCTCCAAGTGAGCTTGGATTTCCATGTCTTTTGATCTGAGTGTTGTTACCAGGTTTGTGAGAAACCCTTTCTCCATACAATAACGATTTTGTCTTCAGGAAATATTCTTAAAGCCTTTGGTCCAGCACTATCACTGGAATGTAACACTAACACAGAGGGAGGTGTTTCTGCCAGGGACAAACATCCACATGATGGTAAAGAGAAAAGGTATCTATCCTGT
Organism: Mus musculus; assembly: GCF_000001635.26. Classification (NCBI taxonomy): domain Eukaryota; kingdom Metazoa; phylum Chordata; class Mammalia; order Rodentia; family Muridae; genus Mus; species Mus musculus. The sequence continues at coordinate 20,551,153 of NC_000079.6, read as the reverse complement.
AAAGTGAAATAACTTTTAGGAAGTTTTGTGTTTAATTTGAGCTCATTATTAAAACAACAATGGCATTTCTCTACAATTTAAAAACCATCATATCCCTTTCTTACGCTCTACTTAAATGATAGAAAGAGACCAAAGAGAGAATAGTAAAGAAATGGATGTCCAAGCAACCTGCCACGTAGGAAAATGAAATGAGAAAGAAGTGCAGGTGGCGCTGTCAGCACAACAAGACCACATGAAAACAGCCTTCCCATTGTAGCATAAGATCTTTCCAAGAATCTCAAGTAGAAGCTGCCCCTTAATTTTGATCTCTTCCTAGATCATGATGTGTGGCATAGCACCTTGTCCTGATACTGGGTAGTGAGAATCTGCCAACACTGCCAAACAATTGTGGGGCTGTGAGATACTAAACAGGGCATTATGCCAGCAAGATAAGATATTTGTATAACATATATGTATGTATGTATGTATGTATGTATGTATATGTATAAATGAAGTGCATTTACTGTTGTTGTTTTTAAAATGGGGCCTCACTATGTTGTCCTGGATTCCCTCAAATTCTAGGCTTAAGTAACACCTTCTCCTGAATAGCTAGGATTACAGGTCTATACCACTATGCTCAACTAAATTTACTTTTGACCTGTGATATTTTCAGCTTACCATGGGTATCTTAGAAGATAGCCGTGTCATTAGTCAGTGAGCACCCATCCATCAATAGCATGTCAGAGAACTATCTTGAGTATCTACCATACATCTAGACCCCCAAACACGGTCAATCTCGGGCTAGGCCCTTCTCTAGTTAGATAGCCAGAAGTCATACTGATGTCTCTGAATGACCCTTCTGTTGTGAAAGCCACTCCCCCTTACTTCTCAGCCAACTTTCAGCTATTTGTCTTTGGCTAAGTGGGTTTCTAAGGTGGCTCTGCATACTGCTTGCTCTCCGCACATCATTAATCAATGCCAAACTTAGCAGGCTCCAGGCCCAGCTGAGAATACAAGCTTCTTGGCTCATCACCCCAACACCTCATGAACAAACATGAATGATGACTGCTGGGTAAACACCTCCCAGAGAATGCGAGTCAGCTAAATGAGTATTGCTTTAGATGTTACACCGAGGAAGAATGTATGACAAATATTGATATCCAAGCTGTTTTAGACATAGTCATTTTCCAATGTGCTGAAGCTTGCTGGCTTTAGTTAGAGTGTTAAATTGTGAGACTGATGAAATGTGGGTCACTCTGTGAGTACAACCATGAACTTTCATGATACTGAATAGATGTATTGGAGCTATAATAATCATCTTCAAGGAGCAGAGCCACCAAAGAGTTTGTTACTAGCTTGGTAAAAAGGATGAGAGGTCTTGAATTGTAACAGGAGAGCTCTCTCCTCTCTATGTCTTCAGAGGAAATGTTCATGCTTAGAAAGCCACCAGGAGTTGTGCAGAGATGGTCATGGAGCCACATCCAAATAGATTTAATTGGAAATTCCTAGAACATCCCTTATAGTCAGAGCTGTTCAGGGATAATTCTAATGGATGTTGTACAGGATGCTAATCTATGATGGGCAGGAAGAAAGAGGAAGTGAAAGGAGGAGAGTGAGATGCTGACAGTAACTAAATGGTCACACTCTTTCCTGCTTTATTTCTTATCTCTCTCCTGAGACCTTGTCAGTGATATGCAGTAGAAACAGCATGCTTTTAAAAACAAAGTCTATGGTTTGAATATGCCTGGCCCATGGGAAGTGGCACTATTAGGAGGTATGGTCTTGTTGAAAAGGCATGGGCTTGTTGAAGGATGTATGTCACTGTGTAGGTGGGCTTTGGGCTCGAGTTCCACCTAGTGTGGAAGTGACCTTCCTCCTAGCTGCCTATGGAAGACAGTCTTCTCCTGGCAGGCTTCGGATCAAGATGTAGACAGAACTCTTGGCTCCTCCAGTATCATGTCTATCTTTCTGCAGCCATGTTTCCATTATGATGATAATAGATTGAACCCCTGAAACTGTAAGCTAGCCCCAATTAAATGTTTACCTTTATATGAGTTGCCTTGGTCGTGGTGTCTCTTCACAGCAATGAAACCCTAACTAAGACAAGGTCTTGAGCAACTTCAAGCTTCTGAACCTTCGTAAAGACTGAGGTGGTATCTACATCAAATACTAGTGAAGAATTAAATTGATGACAAGAGGGAAAGTGCAAAATTATTTCCTGTATAGAGTATATGGTTCATAATTATTAGGGAATATTTTTGCCTTTGTTCTATTTATGGCCTATAACAACTATCACTTCATAGAGTTCATTTTATATATATTTAATTAAGCTGGGGAAGTATCTCAAATTCAAAGTTTGTCTCTGAAACACTTAGCACACTACAAAGAAGAGATACAGCTCTGGAAGAGGACTAAAGTGCTTGAGTAAGGGACAGGATAGAAAATACATCATAGAACTCAAGGTTTGATTCTCTGCTATTGAATCATTTATTTCCTTCATCAGCCTGAAACCACTAAGGGAACCTAGGATACACAAACACTTAGTAAGACATCATAGGACAGAATAACACCCTATGCATGCACTGGACGACCTTTGATTCAAAGGCAGCTGCTGCATCAGAGGAGAGGCATGCCAATAAGATATGTACTCGGGAGAGTAAAATGTGTACTTTATTTTGGGAAAACTTAAACAGGGCTTGTGGGAAAGGTGTCAAAACTTACACGTGAAAATTGCAGAATGTTTGTATTGTTGGAACAACAAGACCACATTTAATTTGGAGAGTTTGCCCAATTTGTGAGCAGAGAACACAGTGAGAGACAAAGTGCATGGGTGTCATTGTTACCTTCATGACAAGAAGACTTGTCTTGTCAAATGAACTAGATAAAAAACAGAGCACATACAAACTACCAAAAACAAAAGAGCCCAAACATGTGTACTACCCTCCCTACCCAGGAGGAAAGTTTTGGAGCACTTTGTGAATTAGCAAAGAATGCAACAAGAAGAGGCTTTGAGTAACGTACAGATAAGCCGACAATGAGCCTGATGCTCCAGCTTATGAGAAGTGCAGTCGTCTGCTCATTGGCTCGCTTGTGATGGCAATGAATCATGGGACTGTAGCGAGATACCTCTCTATCAGAAGCAGCTGACAAGGATCCTTCGCAGCCTTTAATCATAGAACTTGGCAGCTCAAAAGTCTGGTCAGAGCTTGAAAACACCATTAGTTAGGCAAGGATTAATAATGAGCTCTACAAACAACCTGAAAACCTGCAATCCTCTCTCAACTAGAACGTGCATGCTCCTCCTCCATCGGGAGCTCCCAGGGATCAAAGAGAAGCAGGTCGGTGAAGCTGGGGACCAGAAGTTCTTCTGCAGGAGAGGATCGGAGGGAAATCGGTTCATACAGAGGAGGGTGCAACCCTTCCGCATTCATCCCAGGAATCCAGCCCCGCTCACACCGGCAAAACAGCTTACTTGCGCGTGCTTGTCCTGTGTGAATCTGTCCAAGCTCCCAAACACACTGGTTTTCAGAACCAGTACTAGATTATAAATGTGGGGCTTTTAAAAAATTTTTACTTTTTGCATCTGAATCTGGTTTTGTGGGATACAAATGATAAAAAAATCTACCCTAGAGTTGTAAGGTGAAATTGACAATGCATATAAAATGCTGCAGACACTAGAAGGCACTAAAGGAATGCACATTTGTATTGCATTGTTTTAGAATGATCAGAAACATTTGAGTAAACTGCCTCCTGGCATAAAATACAAGACAGTTTTAGTTCAAGCAGTGAAAAGGAGTCAGATTTTATTTAATAGAGCAGTTTCTTACCACCAACCCAGTTCCTGTTTAGGTGGCTGCTGTGTTTGGCTCAGGATGCTGACCATCATCTTTGCATAGGTGAAAGAAACCTTCTCAGCCCTGCATTGTAATATGCTTACTCATTTAAGACAGGAAGAGCCAAGAATGACTTCAGACCTTGCTGGGATCTAGCTGAAGAGTTAAAACAAAGACAACGCCAACTAGAAGGACAAAAAGAATTCATGAATGGAAAGAGGGGGCCGAGCAGCAACAGCAAAGCAAAACAGAAGGCTGCAGGGCCATTTCCCAATCTTCCTGTCTGAGACAAGTTAAAAAATAGCACTGGCCTGTGTTGTCAACTCAAGAAATCAAAGCCGAAAGGATGCTGCTAGCTGAGTCATGGCAAGTGACCTGGGAGATAAGAAGGATGGATGTAGCTGTGGGTGACAGGTGATGAGGCAGGAGGTGAGGACTGTGTGGCTGGAAGGGATGAAGGCATCAAGCAGATAGATGCCCAGTGAGGGCCTAAAGTGCTTACAAAGGGTTTCCTTCATAAACTGCAAGCGCTTCAGGAAAGTTCTCAGGAGACGAGTTTATATAAGGCTTACGCAGAATCATGATCCAGCAGTTGAAATAGCAATGGTGTTGAAGCTGGAGGTACAGGGGGTGGAACACGGTGAAATTTCTCCCCTTCGTCTGATGAGGCTCCACTCCCTCATTCTGACAAGCCTTCTCTGGGAAGCTCTAAGGATGCAATGAAATGAGGCACCTGGCACGGGGCTGCACTTGAACGGCTGGTCGATAAACGGGTGTTCTTCTTCCCATGAGACCCATGCTACTCAAGTTTTTTTTCACATTTTCCTTTGCAGTCACTACTAGGTATAGTATCTTCACACAAGCAGAGGAATTAGAGGATCATCTTCCACCATGGTCCTGATGGCTAGCCTTCAGCATTCTGCTAGAATGGAGTCTGAACTATATAATTTTAATAATAAGCCGATTTGGCCACAACTGTTAAAATAAACCTGTCTTGTGAGATTTTTATAAATTTAACTGTTCTATAGTAAAGCACTAGGCAGAGATGTGTGTGTGTGTGTGTGTGTGTGTGTGTGTGTGTGTGTGGGTGTTCTATTAAGTAGCTTAGTTCTCTGATACAGTACTTCTCAACCCTACCCCACCTCTCCATCCTCCCGAGGGACAGTAGGACATCTCCTCACATAGACTGTGCATAGTACCTGCCAATATACAAAGCCAATAAAGGTAGCATTTGTCTGGACAAATTTCAGGGAGGGGCTTATGTGAGCCTCCGGCTGGTCCCCCAGCCTCCCCAATTCCTCTCATAACTTTGAAGAGCACTAAGAACTTACAGAAACACTGCCCAATGCCTTCTACCTAAGGAGATATGGCACACATACACTATCTTTGTACTTTCCTGGCCTTTCCTGGACAAAGCAGAAACACTCTAGAGAGTGGATATTCATGCTACTTGAGCAAAATGGCTCCATTTGGGTACAAATAGTAATTAGCTTAATGAAAGCCAAAGCTATAATTTCAACTGGCTTGGTTGCAGTGCAATTTAAGACACTGTGTAAGACTTTAGGGGCAGAGAGGAAAGTTCAGTGGAATTGAATGAGAGGCTATGGGAAAATTTTTTGAGAGAACTTTGAGTAAGACTCAGAAAATATTTTATTTTATTTTTTATTTTTTTTAGAAATTTTCTTCATTTACATTTCAAATGCTATCTCCTTTCCTAGTTTCCTCTCCGAAAGTCCCCTATACCCTCCCCCATACCTGATTGCTTTTAAAATGTTGTCAATATCATGATCTAAGTTGTGAAGAGTTAATTACTGAGTTTTAAGTCATGTTTCTGATTGAGCAGGATGAAATAATAATTTCCTCATTTATAATAAAGATCCAAAGTCCTTATTTGGAGTAGAAACTATTTCCAAAAAATTAATTCCAGAGTTACTAACCACTAAATATAAGAATGCCAGACTTGCCTGCTTGACATAGCAAGTATATTTGGCAAAAAGAAGATGTAATTGATAAGTTATTTAATTACAAATTGAGAGTTAATTATTGTAGCATTTGAAGCTAACAAGGGACTTACACTAAGACTACTAAGAATGTAAAGTAGATAAAGGACACAAAACACTCATTTTCAGAAAGGAACATTAGATTAAAAAAGGAGTGAAAAGATGCAGTCCCAACTAGCCATCAAAAGAATGGAAACTAAAATAATTAAATGCCACTTTCAGATATCAGAATGACCAAGACGTATTTCATTTAATGGTGGAAAGGTAAGGATATGGGACCTCTCATATATGGCTTCCAGAATAAAAGCCAACCTGAAATGAAATTTGCATATATCACATGACCCATGGATCTAACTCCTGGGCAAATCTAAGAAGTAATTCCATATAGATCTTCAAAGGTCACAAATGAGGATGTCGGTTGTGGAATTCTTTGTGGCAGAAGTGAGCTAAGTAGAGCATGAATGTTTATCAACCACAGCAAATATAAACTAAAATGGAATATATGCTGTAGACAGACCTTTGCTATGTTGTGTGTTCTTTTTATCCTTCTCCACCCACTTTTCCCACTCTTTCCATCCCCAAACATCAGATAGGAGAGAAAAAAAGGATAGAGGGGAAAGGGGATTACTATATTGAGAAACTACTACTTCCTGCTGATTAGGGACATCGAGGTCCTTGGGGGCAAGTTTGATCTTTGCTGTGAAGATATCTTATTTCTTCTTGTTGTTTCTTGTTTGCACATGACTACTTACCAAACTGCAACCAACACCAAGCAACCAACAACCCACCAACATCCCCTCAGGGCCCCAGCATTTATCTACATGCTCAAAAGACCCCAGATTCCAAATGTTCTACACTTGCACAAGCTATCTGTAGCTGGCAAAATCATGCCCCTGCTAGAGCATGAGGCAAATCATAGTCAGCTTCTGTAAGACAATCTGAAGCAGCCGCATATCCCACACCCGGGATTAAAACAAAAATGTATTCTTATAAGATTTCTGTGTTTTTTAAAGAAATCAAAATTCTCACTACAGTATGCAGACAATGAATCATGAGGCAGTGTTGGAAGTCTACCCAGCAACAGAACCATTGCCAAAACATAAGAATTAGTCCTCATCATTTAGAAAGGGAAACAATACAAAATAAAAGGAGGGGCTGAGTGGACTTGTGACAAGCTAAGATGAACCAGTAGCTCACTCTTTACCTGAGAGTCAGTTTGTTCTTTAAATACTGTGATTTCCTGTGAAGATTAAATGCCACACTCTGTAAGTCATTTCTTGGCAATATCAGACCTATTGAACTTTGCTTCCCTACACCTCTTAGGAATAAAAGGATAGAGTTTTATTTTCTCGGTTTTATAGATGAAAATATGGGTTCACGAAAATGAGGTGCTCAGAGGACACTCAGGTGTGCACAAGGCTATAGATAGCTAGGCTCAGTCCCTCTACAACCTAGCCAGCACAGGGCAAAATAGACTATACCTTTGGGATGACATGAGTATGAGACCCATAGCTACGCCTGAGGGTTTTTACATCTGGATATCAGCCATTCCATGCTCTCCCAATTGATACATTCAAAACTTTCAAGCTTTTGCTAAATTTGAGTTCCTCAAAAAGGAATGTATTTCAAAGCACATGATGTATACAGCAGGGTGCACCGTTTGCTCTCCCAAAGTACTTGAATCGTAGAAAATAATGTAGGTAGGTCTATAAAATTGCTAGCTCCCACCAAACAAAGTAGACATACTTTAAGAGATGAAGGGAACTATTTTCCTCTGGTTTGCCTTTATTAAGAGAGCTAATCTACAGCAGTGAGCAAACATGTCGCCATTCTTCCAGTCAGCCAACACCCCGGCTAACAGAATGCTTGAGTTTGGACTTACCATTCACAATAATGGTAACTTGCACAAACTTAGCAATTTTCCTTCTAACAGCTCAATATGCCAACAAGCAAAAGGGCACCTTAGTTGGAAAATGGAAAAAACAGAGTGTGAAATGCATCCTGTTGGATATCACTCTGTATTCTTTGGCATTGGCTAGTTAGTGATATCCCCTCCAACTACAGGCCCCACAGCATTCAGCACACACCAGTCTTGATCTCCATTGTGCTTGCATACTGAAAGACAGATGAGATACCTTACTCAGCCAGTGTCTCGTGAACAAAAATTCAAGCTCAGGTTGTCTCAAATGGAAGCAGTAGAGGGAACATGTATACACTGGGGTCATGCAGGGTGGCTCTGCCACCTGATGGCTCAGTTTCTTCTGTAAAGTGGAATGATGGCATCAACATTTCTGGATTGTGAGAACCATACACTGTCCATCGTATGCCAAGCAAAGAGAGGGCTGGTAAATTGGACACCAAATTGCTCCTGTTTATAGTGTAGTGCTATAAAGACAGTGCCCGAGCTCTGTAGGAAGCTCTGATGCTAAGTGCTCATGGAGCTGCAGTTCACATCTCTACTCACTGATGGATGCTGTGGGCAGAAAGAATGTTTCTGCAACAACAGCTCTCATCAGAGCTGTAGTCCATCTTAAAACCCATTGCCGAACAGCCTGTCTGATCATAGATAGCCTCTGTCCATGAAGTCTAAGCCCATGCCACTAATTCACCCGTGGATGTTCAAAATGCCTTAAATTCTGTGCATCGTTACAGCTGATGCTTGACTATTGGGAACTCTGGTAGGGTGTTAATATTCCATCCTATGGCTATCAACAGTCCTAAAATGTATGCATTGGCTCTTCCCCTGAATGTTCTATTTTGGGATGTTAAGAGCTTTCTACTTCAAGGGCCAGACCTAAATTTTATTCCTCTAGATTGGCCAGTAACACCCAGCTCCTGCCTTTTCTGCCTTGGCTAATATGCTCTTTGGCCAAGTCACTCAAAGGTCAGCCTATTGGGACTGGGACCTGCTGCAGTTTATTTTTGTGGTTGTTAAATAAAGAACTCAATGAAGCTAAATGTGTTACTTTTCATTTCCGAGTCATATTTGGGTTGATTGCATATGGGATTACTGGCCAGTGTAGGCCATCACCTGGCACTACCAATGGGGAGACACGTCTAATGTAGGAGTCCCAAAGGGTTTAATGTTTCTCATTTTGATGATTTCTGAACATTCAAAAGAACTGCTACAATGTGCCAAACAATAAGGTCTTTAAAATTTAGCCAGAACATGGTTTCTAGTTATGTTAGAAGATATCATCCCTCATTGAATACATTAATTTATATATGTACATAATGAGATTCATATATATATACACACACATATATGTGTGTGTATATATGTATATGCATGTTTATACAGATTTTAATGAATCTCAATAGATGACTATAGTTTTATCTGTTTAAAATCTTGGCATAAAGCATTTATACTAAATTATTTTTCAGAGCGGTAATAATGGAATTGTCCATGTTTTTCTCAATTGCCCACTTAATTTCCTGCTGTCTGACCACTTTGGTCTCACAGAATGCCCTCTTTCTTGACTCTTCTTTCAGTGTCTCTATGTTTTATAAATCTCCCAGGCTTCTGTGAGCATATTAAGTCCATCAGTGTCGAGATCTACTATGGCCTGAACGTTGCTTTCCTTGCTAAATAATATGTTGAAATCTAATCCCAATGCAGTAATGTGGAGAGGTGGGGTTTTTGGAAGGCAATTAGAATGGGGTTAGTGCTATTATAGAAGAGGCCCTCGAGAGCTTGCAACTGCTTCTGCCATGTGGAGATGCAGAAAGAAGGTGACCTATGGAGGAAGTGTCACAAGACTGGGAACTTGCCGGCTCCTTGAGAAGCATGGTAGCCTGTGGTTAAGGATTGGGTCAGAGAAGGTCCCATTAGAATGGACTATATCCAGGGCATTTTTGAGGTCTGTCATAATGGATCATAGTGACAGGTAAAGTACACTTACAGTAGTAGTCCTCTCTCAACTTGCCTGATTACCTGGGTCCACAACTCTTTTCTTTATTGTGGAACTTCCCCCCAAAAATCGAAATTCTAAATATTTGTTATCTTCTTATTTTGGCTAATTCACTTATGAGAATGAGGGAAATTTTAGGAAAAATCAAAGTACAAAACTAATAATGAGTCCAGCCATCTCACCTGAAGCAATTTAATACAGAGGGGAAGGGGGCTGTGTGAGAGATGCTGTTTTTCAAAGCAAATCTAAAGATTCATTAGCTATCTTACTATGAATATATTTTCCATCAACCTGCAAATTCACAAAGCTCATGAAATTCTGTTATTTTATATTATATCCTTAAATATCTTTCTATATTTTTTCATTTTAAATTCACATATTATTGATTTAAAAAACCAACAGACAGTTAAATTTCTTTTATCAGCCTCCTCCACCAGGTATTTAAAAAGACATTTTATTTATTTCATTGCTTTGGGGAAAATTTCAGCCTACAGATTATTTTTCTCATTTTGGACAATTTGTCATTATAATTAGTTTTATTCTTGGACAGGAGGCTCTTTTGCCTCTGACAATTAGGAAATCATCTTCAAAATGAGTTTATAGAGAAGGAAAAAATAAAATAAAGAAAAGAATTATTGTCTTTATTTTATAGGTAAATTCACCTTAACCATGGATCCTCCCTTAAGTTGCTTGTTGTCATCTACCTATGTCCTGTCCAGTACTGTTGTTATCTACCTATGTCCTGTCCAGTACTGTCTCTCCTCTTACACTCCCTTAATGGCTTGGTCAGTTCCCAGTGCAGAATCCCCTAGAACATGGTTTGTGGAGAAGGAATGTTAAATGAAGCAACTGTGAGCTCTTTGTGATAAAACTGTAATTTCTCTACATCTCTGAGATGCTCATTATTTAAAGAGTAACAAGATGCATTCATTAATTAATTAATTTGAATAGATTAAAATTTATAGGATAGAAGATGCCTTTACAGAACTAATGAATTTGCTAATTTAGCAATGAGTGAAATTCTTTCTGAAAGTGGGCCACCCATGTCTTTATAGAGGAGAGTGAAGGAAAGGAGGAAACACAGCTAAAGCTTAGGGAAAGTATTTCCAAGATGCCACTGGGAAACTCGCAATAAAGGATCATGACAAACACAACCTGCAGGTTGGTGTCAGAAGCAGAGAGCCTCATATACCAGGTTGGGCCTGGACAGAGGTCTCTGAAAATCACCAAAAGTCCTTTCTAGAATGGCAAATGTAAGTTACTTCTGTAAGACTGGGATCATGCCCCACTCTAGTCCTCAATGCAGAGAATATCTAGGAAACTGCACCTAGACTCGAAACTCATAGAAGAGCAGCAAAGAGCAATTCCATTATTTCCTTGGATAGCATCAGCACTAGACCCAGAAGCAGCATCAAAAAGATGTGTGAATCAGGCTAAGAGTAAGTAGGAATTTTTCGGGTGTGTGAGAAGAGTGGGACTCTCCAAATAAAGGAAAGAAAGAGTTTGGTATGTCTGGGAACTAAAAGTGATGGCCCACAGTATCTCCCTGGCTCTGAGGAGAAGAATCAGGTGCTCAGGATAAGTGGGCGATGGGCATATGAAGCAGGTCCAAGAGCCTTGCATCCCAGGGAGGAAGGCATACTCTAAACAAGGAGTCATGCTGTCATCCCTGGAGCTGTGTGTGAGGAATATTGCTCTTCTAAATATTTCTGATTCCTGCCAGATTCTACTTCCAAAAATCTAAATTTAGATTTCAATCCTGGCCTTGATTTCATAGCTTAGTTTGCCTTTCCTAAGAAAATAGTCACTCTTCTTTGGCATACACTTAAGGGCAGTGGGGAGTGGGCTTGCATATCTGAAGCCTGGGGGTTCCACACTAGGCAGCACATCCTTATGTTACCAGGGAATATGGCCATGCTTTGACCTAAGTCCTGCTACCAGCAGATCGTGTCTCTCTGTTCTCCTTCTAGGAGTCCAAACATTAGGGAGGAGAGTATCCAAAACAGCAGACTGGAATCCAAATATGGATGGATGTCTTAACATCCTTGCCCACTTAAGTGGCCTAGTTAAACCCAGTAGGTCACAGAACATAGACAGTCAAAGAAAACAAAACAAAACAAATGAAAATAAACGAATCAAAAAGACATGAAACTGAGGACCTATTGAAAAGGGAGTGGAAGGGAGGATAGGAGAAGAGTTTGTGTGGAGGGGCAGGGTATCCATGACTGGATATACTACATCCACAGATAAATCATCAAGGAATAAATTAACAACAACAACAACAAATCCCACAACTAGAACCGTAACGTCTCCAGGATGAACATGGCCTACGGGGCCTGCCTTGGAACACACACACAAACAAAGCCAACATAAAATGTGTTTCTCCAGCTGAAGCAACATATTTAGCCAAGTTTCACTTAACGGGAATACATTTGGTAAATACAATGCAAACATTTCCTGACAGATCGGCACAAACTACGCGTGTTCTCTGGATGGGGGTGGAAGGAGAGGAAAATGCTTTCCCACTGTGCTGAAGACAGAACATCAATGACTGAAGAACTGAAGTTAGAGCCATGCTTTCACCTAGGGCCAATTCTGTCCTGGAGAACACTCAGCACCATGTGGTCCTCCTAGCTTGAGCTGGGGTGCTACTAGCATCTAGTGGGCAGAGGTAAGAAATCCCATTCCACATCACAAGATGCTCAAGGCAGCTCCCCAACCCAGGAGGATCAAACCCCAAATGTGAAGGGTGCTGAGGGTGAGGCAGCTTGGCATCTTAGGCAGTTCCTGCCTGTGCCCACCCCTGGTCACAGAATTCTGCTTCCCCTGGCTGCCTCTGAAGACAGCTGTCAGTAGATTAAAGAAAGAAAAAAAAAAAAAAAAGAAAAACCACACAGTCATGTCTAAAAATAAAACCATTTTTATACTTCAAGGAACAAACAGAGCGATCATTTCTTCGTGACTCTCGGAGTGCTTGAAGGGTTCCAGAGTCTGGGAAACCAAAGCCCTGCAATCTATACATAGCTCGGCCTCAGATCCACCACCCTCTGCCTGTCCCCCGCCTCCGAGGCTAGCTGCTGCACAAAAGATAAAGCCTTAATTTATGAAAGGAGGCTCTTCTCAGCATGAAATGGCAGAAACGCACTGGAAAGCTCATCTTCTCAGCCCCTCCTTTTGGTCCCAAGGTTATCGCCTCCTGATTTCAACCCTCCTGCACCCCAGTATAGGGTTTGAAAGCTCAGTGACTGATCTTTGTCTCTTTTCTTTCCCTCTGACCCTTGCGAAGGTGATTACTAAGATTGTCTGGAAAATGAATTTTCTAACAAGCATTTTTTTTTAAAGCAAAAGGCACAAAGACCTTAAGCATCCAGAACCAGCCTGGTGATAACCTCAGTCAAATCACCCACTGGTAATTTCTTTCCAACAATGGTGTGTGAAATGTTTTTAATGACAGTTTCTGGAATATTAAACACTGAGCAATGATGATGGATGTGTCTCCACTCCAGACCCTCCATGAAGGTTCTTGGTCTTAGGGTGGTCCCAGCAGTGAGCAGAAAGATCAAGCATAGATGAATACCAGGGGCCAGGGTGACCCATCTCTCTGTATGTTTGCCCCATTCCTCTCTACTTCCCTTTGGGTCCTCCATCTTCATTCTTCCATCCCCAGAACCCAGCTCTGTGGTAATATTTTTACCTTCTTGTCCTCCTTTTCCTGAGCATGTTACATAAGGGAGATTCCAGCTGCCCAAAGAAAAGGAGTGAAGGGAGAGAAGAAGCCCAGACTCGAGATGCAGACTCTGCTCCCACTTCTACACAAGCCCCTGTGGTCAGGACGAATGAAATGCAGAACTGGACTGAGTCTGTGTGACTTGTTCAAGGTCACACCTAGAGACAAGGCTAAGTAGCAGGCCTTCCTGGACTCCCATTGCTCAAGAGCCCAGCTGTGCATTTGTACTGAGTGTCAGGGCTAGCACTAGGGTTGACTAGGCCTTCTGTATTGATGCCGAGAGCCACAGGGAAGGTGACCCACTCACACTGTGATTAGTTTTATCATTCTTACATGTAGAACTTGCTCAGAATTGTAGCTTTTGGATTGCTGAGTCTTTCCCCTTCTCCTCCACAGACTAGGATGGCAGCTACATGCTGCTTTCTGGATACTCCAGGACATCCTTGTGCCAGTCTCCAATGCCTGACACTAGGGCTGCCAGTCTACCCACACACTGCCAAAAGCCAAGGCCTGCCCTTCATTGCTCTCAAGTAAATGCTAAATTTCTTATTTGACTTTTATAATTAATATTTTTGTGTCTATAATGTAGATTTGTGTTTTAATTCACAATGCAACAGTCTTGTAATTTAGTGTGTGATGCCAGTTTTGCTAATAATTGTGCCTTAATTCCATATATGTTAAAGTTAAAATAAAATCCCACAACTTATTTTAAGTTTAAGAATAAGTACTTACGACAAGCCCCTTGCGCTCCACTCCAGCCCCGAGGTACCTTGCCAGCGGAGGCGCCCGACACCCGCAAGGGCCCACACAGGATTCCCCACGGGATCCTAAGACCTCTGGTGAGTGGGACACAGCCCCTGCCCCAATCCAATTGCTCGGAACCTGAGACTGTGGTAAATAGGGAAGCGGACTACCCGGGCCTGACCTGGGGCACAAGCCCCTTCCGCTCCACTCGAGCCCCAGGGTACGTTGCCAGCGGACTCGCCTGACACCCGCAAGGGCCCACACAGGATTCCCCACGGGATCCTAAGACCTCTGGTGAGTGGAACACAGCATCTGCCCCAATCCAATCACGCGGAACCTGAGACTGCAGTAAATAGGGAAGCGGACTACCCGGGCCTGACCTGGGGCACAAGCCCCGAGGTACCTTGCCAGCGGAGGCGCCCGACACCCGCAAGGGCCCACACAGGATTCCCCACGGGATCCTAAGACCTCTGGTGAGTGGAACACAACTCCTGCCAGGAGTCCGGTTCAAACACCAGATACCTTGCCTGCAAGAAGAGAGCTTGCCTGCAGAGAATACTCTGCCCACTGAAACTAAGGAGAGAGCTACCCTCCCAGGTCTGCTTATAGAGGCTAACAGAGTCACCTGAAGAACAAGCTCTTAACAGAGACAACTATAACAGCTAGCTTCAGAGATTACCAGATGGCGAAAGGCAAACGGAAGAATCCTACTAACAGAAATCAAGACCACACACCATCATCAGAATGCAGCACTCCCACCCCACATAGTCCTGGGCACCCCAACACAACCGAAAATCTAGACCCAGATTTAAAAACATTTCTCATGATGATGATAGAGGACATCAAGAAGGACTTCCATAAGTCACTTAAAGAATTACAGGAGAGCACTGCTAAAGAGTTACAGGCCCTTAAAGAAAAACATGAAAACACAACCAAACAGGTAGAAGTCCTTAAAGAAAAACAGGAAAACACATCCAAACAGGTGATGGAAATGAACAAAACCATACTAGAACTAAAAAGGGAAGTAGACACAATAAAGAAAACCCAAAGCGAGGCAACGCTGGAGATAGAAACCCTAGGAAAGAGATCTGGAACCATAGATGCGAGCATCAGCAACAGAATACAAGAAATAGAAGAGAGAATCTCAGGTGCAGAAGATTCCATAGAGAACATCGGCACAACAATCAAAGAAAATGGAAAATGCAAAAAGATCCTAACTCAAAGCATCCAGGAAATCCAGGACACAATGAGAAGACCAAACCTACAGATAATAGGAATTGATGAGAATGAAGATTTTCAACTTAAAGGGCCAGCTAATATCTTCAACAAAATAATTAAAGAAAACTTCCCAAACATAAAGAAAGAGATGTCCATGAACATAGAAGAAGCCTACAGAACTCCAAATAGACTGGACCAGAAAAGAAATTCCTCCCGACACATAATAATCAGAACAACAAATGCACTAAATAAAGATAGAATATTAAAAGCAGTAAGGGAGAAAGGTCAAGTAACATATAAAGGAAGGCCTATCAGAATTACACCAGACTTTTCACCAGAGACTATGAAAGCCAGAAGAGCCTGGACAGATGTTATACAGACACTAAGAGAACACAAATGCCAGACCAGGCTACTATACCCGGCCAAACTCTCAATTACCATAGATGGAGAAACCAAAGTATTCCACGACAAAACCAAATTCACATAATATCTTTCCACGAATCCAGCCCTTCAAAGTATAATAACAGAAGAGAAGCAATACAAGGACAGAAATCACGCCCTAGAACAAACAAGAAAGTAATCCCTCAACAAACCGAAAAGAAGACAGCCACAAGAACAGAATGCCAACTCTAACAACAAAAATAATAGGAAGCAACAATTACTTTTCCTTAATATCTCTTAATATTAATGGACTCAATTCCCCAATAAAAAGACATAGACTAACAGACTGGCTACACAAACAGGACCCAACATTCTGCTGCTTACAGGAAACCCATCTCAGGGAAAAAGACAGACACTACCTCAGAGTGAAAGGCTGGGAAACAATTTTCCAAGCAAATGGTCTGAAGAAACAGGCTGGAGTAGCCATTCTAATATCGGATAAAATCGACTTCCAACCCAAAGTTATCAACAAAGACAAGGAGGGACACTTCATACTCATCAAAGGTAAAATCCTCCAAGAGGAACTCTCAATTCTGAATATCTACGCTCCAAATGCAAGGGCAGCCACATTCATTAAAGACACTTTAGTAAAGCTCAAAGCACACATTGCTCCTCACACAATAATAGTGGGAGACTTCAACACACCACTTTCATCAATGGACAGATCGTGGAAACAGAAACTAAACAGGGACACAGTGAAACTACCAGAAGTTATGAAACAAATGGACCTGACAGATATCTACAGAACATTTTATCCTAAAACAAAAGGATATACCTTCTTCTCAGCACCTCAAGGGACCTTCTCCAAAATTGACCATATAATTGGTCACAAAACAGGCCTCAACAGATACAAAAATATTGAAATTGTCCCACGTATTCTATCAGACCACCATGGCCTAAGACTGATCTTCAATAACAACATAAATAATGGAAAGCCAACATTCACGTGGAAATTGAACAACACTCTTCTCAATGATACCTTGGTCAAGGAAGGAATAAAGAAAGAAATTAAAGACTTTTTAGAGTTTAATGAAAATGAAGCCACAATGTACCCAAACCTTTGGGACACAATGAAAGCATTTCTAAGAGGGAAACTCATAGCTCTGAGTGCCTCCAAGAAGAAACGGGAGAGAGCACATACTAGCAGCTTGACAACACATCTAAAAGCTCTAGAAAAAAAGGAAGCAAATTCACCCAAGAGGAGTAGACGGCAGGAAATAATCAAACTCAGGGGTGAAATCAACCAAGTGGAAACAAGAAGAACTATTCAAAGAATTAACCAAACGAGGAGTTGGTTCTTTGAGAAAAATCAACAAGATAGATAAACCCTTAGCTAGACTCACTAGAGGGCACAGGGACAAAATCCTAATTAACAAAATCAGAAATGAAAAGGGAGACATAACAACAGATCCTGAAGAAATCCAAAACACCATCAGTTCCTTCTACAAAAGGCTATACTCAACAAAACTGGAAAACCTGGACGAAATGGACAAATTTCTGGACAGATACCAGGTACCAAAGTTGAATTAGGATCAAGTTGACCTTCTAAACAGTCCCATATCCCCTAAAGAAATAGACGCAGTTATTAATAGTCTCCCAGCCAAAAAAAGCCCAGGACCAACAGGCTTAGTGCAGAGTTCTATCAGACCTTCAAAGAAGATCTAATTCCAGTTCTGCACAAACTTTTTCACAAGATAGAAGTAGAAGGTACTCTACCCAACTCATTTTATGAAGCCACTATTACTCTGATACCTAAACCACAGAAAGATCCAACAAAGATAGAGAACTTCAGACCAATTTCTCTTATGAATATCGATGCAAAAATCCTTAATAAAATTCTCGCTAACCGAATCCAAGAACACATTAAAGCAATCATCCATCCTGACCAAGTAGGTTTTATTCCAGGGATGCAGGGATGGTTTAATATACGAAAATCCATCAATGTAATCCATTATATAAACAAACTCAAAGACAAAAACCACATGATCATCTCGTTAGATGCAGAAAAAGCATTTGACAAGATCCAACACCCATTCATGATAAAAGTTTTGGAAAGATCAGGAATTCAAGGCCCATACGTAAACATGATAAAAGCAATCTACAGCAAACCAGTAGCCAACATCAAAGTAAATGGAGAGAAGCTGGAAGCAATCCCACTAAAATCAGGGACTAGACAAGGCTGCCCACTTTCTCCCTACCTTTTCAACATAGTACTTGAAGTATTAGCCAGAGCAATTCGACAACAAAAGGAGATCAAGGGGATACAAATTGGAAAAGAGGAAGTCAAAATATCACTTTTTGCAGATGATATGATAGTATATATAAGTGACCCTAAAAATTCCACCAGAGAACTCCTAAACCTGATAAACAGCTTCGGTGAAGTAGCTGGATATAAAATTAACTCAAACAAGTCAATGGCCTTTCTCTATACAAAGAATAAACAGGCTGAGAAAGAAATTAGGGAAACAACACCCTTCTCAATAGTCACAAATAATATAAAATATCTCGGCGTGACTCTAACTAAGGAAGTGAAAGATCTGTATGATAAAAACTTCAAGTCTCTGAAGAAAGAAATTAAAGAAGATCTCAGAAAATGGAAAGATCTCCCATGCTCATGGATTGGCAGGATCAACATTGTAAAAATGACTATCTTGCCAAAAGCAATCTACAGATTCAATGCAATCCCCATCAAAATTCCAACTCAATTCTTCAATGAATTAGAAGGAGCAATTTGCAAATTCATCTGGAATAACAAAAAACCAAGGATAGCAAAAACTCTTCTCAAGGATAAAAGAACCTCTGGTGGAATCACCATGCCTGACCTAAAGCTTTACTACAGAACAATTGTGATAAAAACTGCATGGTACTGGTATAGAGACAGACAAGTAGACCAATGGAATAGAATTGAAGACCTAGAAATGAACCCACACACCTATGGTCACTTGATCTTCGACAAGGGAGCTAAACCATCCAGTGGAAGAAAGACAGCATTTTCAACAATTGGTGCTGGCACAACTGGTTGTTATCATGTAGAAGAATGCGAATCGATCCATACTTATCTCCTTGTACTAAGGTCAAATCTAAGTGGATCAAGGAACTTCACATAAAACCAGAGACACTGAAACTTATAGAGGAGAAAGTGGGGAAAAGCCTTGAAGATATGGGCACAGGGGAAAAATTCCTGAACAGAACAGCAATGGCTTGTGCTGTAAGATCGAGAATTGACAAATGGGACCTAATGAAACTCCAAAGTTTCTTCAAGGCAAAAGACACTGTCAATAAGACAAAAAGACCACCAACAGATTGGGAAAGGATCTTTACCTATCCTAAATCAGATAGGGGACTAATATCCAACATATATAAAGAACTCAAGAAGGTGGACTTCAGAAAATCAAATAACCCCATTAAAAAATGGGGCTCAGAGCTGAACAAAGAATTCTCACCTGAAGAATACCGAATGGCAGAGAAGCACCTGAAAAAATGTTCAACATCCTTAATCATCAGGGAAATGCAAATCAAAACAACCCTGAGATTCCACCTCACAACAGTCAGAATGGCTAAGATCAAAAATTCAGGTGACAGCAGATGCTGGTGTGGATGTGGAGAAAGAGGAATGCTCCTCCATTGTTGGTGGGATTGCAGGCTTGTACAACCACTCTGGAAATCAGTCTGGCGATTCCTCAGAAAATTGGACATAGTACTACCGGAGGATCCAGCAATACCTCTCCTGGGCATATATCCAGAAGATGCCCCAACTGGTAAGAAAGACACATGCTCCACTGTGTTCATAGCAGCCCTATTTATAATAGCCAGAAGCTGGAAAGAACCCAGATGCCCCTCAACAGAGGAATGGATACAGAAAATGTGGTACATCTACACAATGGAGTACTACTCAGCTATTAAAAAGAATGAATTTATGAAATTCCTAGTCAAATGGATGGACCTGGAGGGCATCATCCTGAGTGAGGTAACACATTCACAAAGGAACTCACACAATATGTACTCATTGATAAGTGGATATTAGCCCCAAACCTAGGATACCCAAGAGATAAGATACAATTTCCTAAACACATGAAACTCAAGAAAAATGAAGACTGAAGTGTAGACACTATGCCCCTCCTTAGAAGTGGGAACAAAACACCCTTGGAAGGAGTCACAGAGACAAAGTTTGGAGCTGAGATGAAAGGATGGAGAGACTGCCATATCCAGGGATCCACCCCATAATCAGCATCCAAACGCTGACACCATTGTATACACTAGCAAGATTTTATCGAAAGGACCCAGATGTAGCTGTCTCTTGTGAGACTATGCCGGGGCCTAGCAAACACAGAAGTGGATGCTCACAGTCAGCTAATGGATGGATCACAGGGCTCCCAATGGAGGAGCTAGAGAAAGTACCCAAGGAGCTAAAGGGATCTGCAACCCTATAGGTGGAACAACATTATGAACTAACCAGTACCCTGGAGCTCTTGACTCTAGCTGCATATGTATCAAAAGATGGCCTAGTTGGCCATCACTGGAAAGAGAGGCCCATTGGACTTGCAAACTTTATATGCCCCAGTACAGGGGAACACCAGGGCCAAAAAGGGGGAGTGGGTGGGTAGGGGGGTGGGGGTGGGTGGCTATGGGGGACTTTTGGTATAGCATTGGAAATGTAAATGAGCTAAATACCTAATAAAAAATGGAAAAGAAAAAAAAAGAACAAGTACTTACCTATGATCAGTGTAGATTATATAGGAGCGGTGGGTAGATGCTTAGCATCATGTAATAAGATAAACAGACTTAGGATTCAAACACCACAAGCAAGCAGGGTTCCTCCACTGGCAGCCCACCCACTGCTGTGCTGTAGCAATGCTTCTCATATGCTGGAGAGCTCAGTTCACTCAATTAATGCAAAACTTAGGTCCTGTCCTTAATTCCTGCAGCACAGATGAGGGGAGACTGAGGGCAAAGCAGGAAGTAAGCGAGCAGGAGAGCAGAAGGTGGAGCCCCTCAGTCACGATGCAGTCATCTCTCAAAAGGAGCCCAGTAGGCTTAGTGAGCAAGGGACCATGGCGGGAGTACTAGAGACTCACAAACTACCAAGCTCTGCATTCTAGCTTAACACATATATGTCAGAGGTGCTGGGCCGCAGAACACTTTGATACATTATACCTATTAACAGTAGCATGACCATGTTTCATGGAATGTAATGTGTAAGGAACCTTGTTCATGTTACTGCTAGCAAAACTTTTCTAGTCTTTCTAGGCCAAATCTCGTACTGATGTCAATGAGTGAACTACAGTGACCTTCTCTTGAGAAAAATTAGACTAGTAGGCAAGCTTCTATTAAATAAGGTAGCTCAGGATGGGGGACTCTCCACTGCTTTCACCACACCAAGTCCTCCTACTTGGGGAGATAGTACCAAACTATTTTACTCTTTGCCTTGTCTTACTCGTGTGTGCATGTGTGTGTGTGTGTGTGTGTGTGTGTGTGTGTATGTGTGTGTGTGTGTATAGAAAGAAAAGAGACAAAGATCTAACACTGAGCTTTCAAACCCTATACTGGGGCACAGGAGGGTTGAAATGAGATACACACACACACACACACACACACACACACACACACACACACGTGCTATCTCTAGGGATCTCTAGGATCTCTAGGGATCAGACTTGAAGATGTTTGTTCCTGCTAACATATGGATAACTGACAGAGCTTAAGTGCCATTTATATACCAAAAGGAATTAATTAATTCCAAGACCTGCCATTAAGAACTAAAAGTAGACTCAGAGATTTTTGGAATTTAGTGTCATACAATAGGTGACTCATCTTACACTGTACCAGTAAGCTAGACTTTCATTTAATCGATATTTAGCCCAGGCTAGTTAATCTCTGCTTATTTAGAAACCCAAACTTGACCTTAGGCGTTAGTAAGTCTCTGTGGATCACAGAAGTTAACCGAGGAAACATAACATCTCAAAATTTCACTGCTTGGGCACTTATTAATGTGATGAGTGTCTTGGAGTGAAATGAAGCAATAGGGCTAACTGTGGAACTCATAAATTCAAATTCCCACTATCCCAGAAACTGGAAGCTGGCTGCCTAAAAAAATCTTCGCTGCTACCCCAGAACAGCATCACAGTAAGCCCTGAATCTCCCCCCATTTCCTTGTCTTCACAGTGTCAGGGCTTTCACAGCAAGGTTTGTCCTTCCCCACCCAATCAATAAGGTTTTAAGTCAACAGGCACCACCAGGTGCAGAAGGCAATTACAGTAACATTGGCAACGTGAGGATGGCACTGGGTAGCTGGAAAGGTACACATCTGATAAGAATGGTACAATCTGCCATCTTCTCTTACAGCCATCCAGAAAGCACTGACAAAAAAAAAAAAAGCCAGAGGCAGCAACACTCTGCCACCAACAGTGAGAGTTGCTATCTATGCCTGGCCCTGTTGATCTACTGCTACCGAGTGATGACCAGTCACCACCAAGCAGCCTGCCAGGCAGTCTTCTGTCCAGGCCTTTCACAGTCCAGACTGAAAGTATTAACTATTGCTTAAAATGCAGTTAGTCATCCCACCTCTGGACTATGCTTGGAGAGGGCCCTGGAAATCAGACAGTCCCACAGGGAAAGCCCTTCTCTACCAGATGGGTTGGAGAAAGGAACTTTCCCAAATGCTTCAAAGCATGCACAAACTCATGCACACACAGTAATGTTCACAATGAACCTTGTGACAGATGGAGTAGAGGTGACTGAGAACAGCATAAGCATGGCAGCTGTAGGCAGCTGCCATTTACAAATTATTTGCTCTAGTCAGTGACTGAGTGAAAGGCCATGTATACACAAGTACGCAGTGGATTCTTAGGAGCGGGAGAGACAGGAGACATTAAAACTTTCCTACTGTCTTCCTGGGAAACTCCAGACTCGGGTGAGGACTCCTAAAGGTTCACTTCATTCCAGTGTGCTGAGGCTGATCACACCACTAGGCCAGTCCTACCTCCAGGGCTTAGCTTTGCACCCCTTCCTGTGTGAAGGAAGAGAAGCTTTGGTGTTACCATAACCCTTAAGCACTTGGAGCTACTCCTGGAGACACTCCTTCTTCCTCTTTAGGCCTGAGTAGGTGGATAGATATCAAGACACTGAGTGGGAAGCTTTAGGTTGGAATTAAAGTGATAATATATAGCTATAGCTACTTATTAATGGACGATACATCAGTGCTCTGAGCATCACAAGGAACAATCCACAAAGCACCATATTTGTTCTCTTGCTTCGTGCTCAGCATGAGCCACTCCAGAATGTTCATCTCCTAGAAAAATATTTGTTGAATGAATTAAACAATGATTGTTCAAGTAACAGGTAATTTTTTTTAACTCTCAAGAGTTGATATACAAGAACAATATAAACATTGCTGGCAACATTGTACAGAAACATGAACTATTAAAGTCTATGACACTCAGATCAATTATGGTGGCTTTCACAGGCATGCTCCCGAGTTAGTCTTCTGGATTTGGGCCAGAGCTTTCCTGGTCATCAAGTTGTGCCCAAAGTGTAAGTAAGGAGTTTCATTGGCCTTGTGCATCCTTTGGGAGCAATTGAGAAAATGAACAGTTTGCTGCTCCAAGAGATACAAGTGGCCTAATGAAATAATGCATTCCCACAAGGGCCGGAGTCATGGTTAGAGATTATATTGCTCATTAGGTAGTAACCGTGCTGTGAGGAGATCTGAGCATCTCACAGCAATGAGATGTGGGAAGAAGCCATCGCTGAGCAGATGCAGACTCTTTCTCCATAGAGTACAACTGAGCTAACTTACTGCTCAAGATTGTCCAGCCCAGGGCCAGCTACCATTGACTGGGGAATAGCAATGCACACTCCACGTGTCTACAAATCTAAGGCGGCTCTTTCAGGCTTGGGGCACTTACGTTAATAAAAAAAAAAAATCAGTAACAGACCTATGTTACAATAATTCAAAAGCTATATTTTGCTCCACATTACACATCTGGTGAATTTTATCCCATGTGCATATATTATAATAATTTAAGGGGGTGTCTTTTTAAGATGAAAAGAATAGAAAGTCTGGATTGGTGCAATTCCCCCAAGTAAAAGCTGAAATTTCCCAACCTCTGAAGGTCTATTTCTCTTAGGCCGAATTAAAATCACTTACGCCTATGATTCCCTGAGCTGCATTTATCAGGAAGTTTCCCAAGTCTGGGAGACAGTGCCTGTGCTCCAGGGGCAGTGCTCCTCAAGAGTCCACAGAGAAGACACCACTGACAAACCCCAGGGAGAGCCACCCCCTTCCCCAGAGCATGGCAGGCGCATCATTTTTAGTGCTCTGTTTTTAGAAACACTTCACCAATTTTCAAAAAACAAACTTGACTGGATTCTTCCCCTTCAATGAGCAAGTTTATCAAGCCAACCAGGTCAGATTTGCAATCTCAGGGTTTTCCAGTAATGCAAACAGAAAGAAAAAAAAATGAAAAAGTCAGAGCCTGTTTTCCTGTGTTAAATAAGAGACTATTGGTAATGAGAGCGTGCAGGGAATTAGCAGACTGTGGAGAATCGTCTGACGGGTGAGAGCATGGGCCCCATTGGGTCTGGCTCATTCTGTCTGCATTCCTTTTTGAAAGTGGTAGGAATCGATGTGAACACCCAGCTTTCCCATTGTCTTTGAGCTGCTTGATGGGGGAAGATTTAGTCCTAGACTATGCAGAAGTAGTAGGACATTTTTCTTACTTCCTATTCTTTCCACCACTGTTCTGCTCTTCTCTTAAGAAGGATACAAATTAAACTTAACCCAGAACTGGATGATAACTGGCAAGAGGGAGCAAGGCTCCATGGATGGAGTGCAAACCTGTGTTAAGGTGGAAATGCATTTGCCTTTAGTTGGGACTCTTGAAATACACAATTATCAGGAAGTCAAAAGCCAGTAATTCATAGCCTTCCAGAAAGGGTTAACTGCTGCTTCCTCTTAAAGTGGCAGGGGTAGACAGACAAACAAGTTAACATGAGAAGTGAAGCATGGCTATGTTTCTTTGTGGAACATGCTACATGCATTCCACATACTTGTTAGTACAGGCACATGTGTGTCCATGTCGGTTTTGAGGCCAGAGGTCGATGTAAGATGCCTTTCTTAGATTGTTTGTCACCTCTGCTGATTGATACAGTCAGGTCCATTCAGCTGGGAAAGCTGGCCAGCAAGCCTCAGGGACTGGCCTGTTTCCCCCTACTCAGCTCTGTCTGGAGTTGAATGCACACATGGCTAAGGCTAGCTTTCTATGCCCGTCCTGAGGATCTGCACTCATGCGTACAGAGCATGGGGACTGAGCCATCACCTCAAACCAAAGCTGTTTCTGTCAGCTGGAGAGGGCAGGTGGAGAGAAGTGTGTGAGAAGAGGAACTGAGGGCCAAGGCTTGGCCAGTGCCTTCTCTGTTCTTACATGTTATCTTAGATGTCTCTAAGGGGAGGACTGCTGTAGGTCTTCAGCCTCTTGGGTCAGCTTAGAAACACCCTTGGTGGTGTTCCCATTTAACACCAAGAGCTCCTGCTCAGTCCCTAGCACAGAAAGGGTTTACAGAAGGCTGTTGATGCAGCAGACGAACAGGAAATGCCTGCTTCTGCATCTGAGACAGTGAGAAGAGAAAAGTCTTCCCAGGCGGCTGCTCCTATCAGGGCTCAATCATCCCAAAAGGACAAGAATCAATTCTGCCCTGCTCTTCCCAGAGACCCAGGATGATAGTGATCAAGATGCCGAGGTATCCTTTCCCTCAGTTAACCCCTGCCTCGGAGCAGCATCAGAACATGTGACGATAGAATATATCTGCTATTCACTGATTGCTTCTTGAGGAGACTACAGGACTTCAGGCTTCAGGCTAGGAATGACTGTATGCCAACCCTGCTCATGAGCAAAGCAAGCATAAGACTTCAGTGAACACACCACTTCCCTAACAACACTCCTAGCATCCTCTAGGCAACCTGGGACCTGTATCCATAAGCCTGCACATATACCAGCTTTAAACAATAAGATTAAGTTACCTCCCCTTGTGAAAGCTCTGTTTCTGTATGTATTCAAAGATATTCTAGAACACACCCCGACACCAAGGGAGATGGGCTGATCAAGTCAGGACTGGCTTAGCATACATGTCCTGAATGAGTTTTTAGACAGAATCTCATTAAAAGCTTATGCCTGGGCATAAATGGTTGTACATGATTAAATCAACTGCATCCCAAGGAAGGTCATTTGCAGTAGAAGACAGGTTATGTAACTGAAACCTCTCAACCAGAGAGCCACCAGTTCCCTCTTCTGTAGGACCTCAGAAAAAGACAAGAGCTGGGGCCTTTGAATGCCCTTCCACTCCTGTTGTCTGCTGGCTCACCTGGCAGTACACCCCAAACTTGTCGGGTCTCTAGTAAAACTTCTTGCTGGTATACTTCTGTGTTTCTGGTTCTTCTACTTTAAACAAGAGACTATAAGTCTGAAGCAAGGCGGGGCGGTGGTGGTGCCCACTTTAATTCTAGCGCTCAAGAGGCAGAGGCAGGTGGATCTCTGTGAGTTCTAGGCCAGCCTCATCTACAAAGAAAGCTCCAGGACAGCCAGAGTGGTTACACAGAGAAACCCTGACTCCAACAAAACAAACAAACAAACAAGAGAACCCGGAACAACTGCTCTGTATAGTAACCACCTTCAAGACTTAAATTTGACAATTCACCATTCTGTGGACTTTCTTTTCCTCCATTCCTGTTTAGTTTTGTTTGTTTTGTGGTTTTGTGTGTGTGTGTGTGTGTGTGTGTGTGTGTGTGTGTGTGTGTGTGTGTGTGTTTTGGGGCTTTTTGTTTGTGTTTTGAGTTAGGATTTCATATAGCTAATCACTTCAGATTTAGTATGTATCACGGGATGCCCTTGAACTCCTGACCCACCTGCGTCTACCTCCCCAGAAGAGGGACCACAGGCTTGCAACAGGACCCTTAGTTTTACAACTTTCTACAGTGTGGCAAGATCCTTCACAAAGATACCACCCCTCCATTAATGTTAGTTACTTTTCTCAAAGTAACAAAATACCAGGCAAAAGCAACCTGAGGAAAGAAGAGTTACTTTTGGCACACAGTTTGTGGGGAAAGGTGGGCGGAGGAAAAACCATGGGAGCTTGAGACAAATGATGACATTACAGCCGCAGCCAGGAAGCAGAGATCTTCCACCTCTGTTAGCTCACTTTAGAAATTCCCTTACACACATATCTAAAGGTTTGTCTCCATGGCGACTTGTAATGTCCAATTGCTCATTAATATTAATCACTGCAGACAATAAAGCATGTTTGGCCCAGGCTATCCCAGAGAGGAATGTCAGATCACTTTCTCCTAGAAAGTCAATGCTCTTTTCTAGGTAAAGTTTTGCAAAGGCCCTAGGTCTACTCTGTTCTCTTAGTACTTTGGTGTGGTGGCTCCTGCCAAGCCTCCTAGGTTAATAAGCTACAGAATCTCTATTACATATTACATATTATACTTTACAAGTGGGGTAGAAAAATCCTTTGGGTTAGGGTGCTCAAATAAGAGAGATATCTAGGACCAGAGGAAAAAAGGCAAAGAGAACAGTCTCTGGCAGAGGGGAAGAAGGCTCTGTGGGAACTGACTGGACAGGTAGTAAAACCTGGAGACTTGGGGTTTTCAGCAGAGCAAGCAGGAGTCAGAGAACAGAGCTCAGGAACAGCTAGGAGTTCTAGCCTGACTGGTTGTATCTGTGGGATTTCATGCCTGTGCCTTTTCACAGTGTTAGAAAGAGGCGGGTGGTGTGAGCCAGGACTTCCTCAGAGAACCAAGGAGAGGACTCCTTTCTTTATCCCTTCCATCAGAATGACAACAGCTCACCTTTGATCTACACTACTTCCTGAGTTACCTCTATTTCCTTTAAAGATAGGGTTTGGTAGTGGAAAGGTTTGAAATGAATCGGATAAAGGATATGCTAACAGGATTGTAGTGGCTTTGGGTGGGTTGGCGTTGGGAAGAATCCTTGGGCGATGAAGCTGAGAGGTTTAAGGCTAAGCACAAGTCTAAGGCTAGACCGTGCAGAGCAGATGAGGCAGATCCTGCGTGGATGGGTGCTGCTTGACGTGAGCACAGCCATGTCAAGCACCCCAAGGCCTCAGACCCATGGGAGTAGCCAAGCTTTCTGGTGAGGCTCAAGAGAGTTCAGTTCTGAGTGCAAATGTTGGCAGTGTATGTAGAAACTATCAACCCCAGCTTCCTCCTCCTCCACCAGGATAACTGCAGCCTGAGACTAGTCTTACAGAGACTTCTGACAGATACTAGCTAAATCAGCTTCCTTGTTCAGCGTGTACAATAATAAATCCACCTCTTCAATTCAAACATAGAAAATAAACGTGCTGGGGTTCTGCTTTGTGGCTGCAGTTGGTGCCCTCAATAAGAGCAAGAGCAGGGCGCTGGACCCAACTTTTCTGTATGTGTGTCTGTCCTGTCTTCATCCCCTCATTATCTCAGTTAGGTCATCCCTGAAGCCATGCAGAGTGCTGCAGTGGGCCAGGACAGGAGGGAAAGGTTCCAAAGCAATTGGGCAAATAAGACAAGGAGCACGAGAGAGTTCAAGGCCGAGGAGGGCCTAAAAGGCAGGCTTCCTTCCAGGCGAGCCACGTGGCTATGCTGGGGTGAGGTTGGGAGCACACGCTAATGAGGCTCAGCAATGAGAGTGGCTGAGGGGCGGCTTTGGGAGGATCACAAACTTCATCTTGGATTCAGAGGCCCTGCAGGTCAGGACGGACACAGGAGTTGATACTGTCCACCCTTGACTTCACTCTTCTGCTCTCATATGGCACCATACCTGGCCCCCAAGGCAAGTGGGACCTTGAGTCTTGTCAGGGGAGGCTCAGAGATGTTTACTTCTGGCCATTAGGAAAGGTATTAAAATTGGGATTATTTCTGATTAGGATGCACATAACTGAAATGATTGAAATAAATGAAAATATGAGCTTTTGATGATTAGGAAATAAGAAAAAAAGAGCCAATTAGCTTGAATGTTAATAATAGGCAAGATACTTCTTTCTTTCTTTCTTTCTTTCTTTCTTTCTTTCTTTCTTTCCTTCCTTCCTTCCTTCCTTCCTTCCTTCCTTCCTTCCTTCTTTCCTTCCTTCTTTCTTTCCTCCCTCCCTCCCTCCCTCCCTCCCTCCCTCCCTCCCTCCCTTCCTTCCTCCCTCCCTTCCTTCCTTCCGTCCTTCCTTCCTTCCTTCCTTCCCCTCACTCCTTCTCCTTCTTCCCTTCTTCCTTTCCCTTCTTGACAAGGACTAGAATACCCACAAAAGGAAATCCTTCTCTAGTGACTCTAGAACAGCCTTAGAGAGCCAAGGGCCAGAGCAGTACTAACTGAATAATGGAAAGGAGTTCAACTCAGCTCAGAGCCAAAGCCTAACTGTGTTTTAGGTGTGAGCTGATGAAGCCTGCCCCTCCCTCCACGTTGGGTGGGAGTGTCGGAGTGCTTGACACCCAGCAAGGTCTCTTGTTCAGAGAAGCCTAGCCTTGAAGCACTGTCTCCTCTCAGACACACATGGCCCAACACAAGGTCAGGAGGCTCTACTTCTCCATGCCACCATTCCTGGACATCCATCTGCTGCCCTGATCAAGTGACGCCATGGTTTAATGGGACATGCCTGTTCCAGTGAGAGATCCTCCAGCCAGGAGCACCCCCATAATTCTTCCTCAGCCCTCAGTGACACTGCATTTCACACTGTGATCTTGTTAGAAAATACACAACCAAGGGCTCTGAAGATCAGGTTTCTAATAAGCTGCAACCTTGAAACTACTTCCCACCCTACCCCCATCCCCCGGAGGTGGTTGGCCATTCTACCTAGTACAGGATGGAGTAGTGATGCACAGAAGAGAACAAATCAAAGCCCATGTCTGGGAGTTGATCTAACACTTGGGAGCTCTGTGCTTTTGCAAAGATAGGCCTGGTTCACCGAACCTCAGTGATTTCATGTTTATGCAGGGCTAGTGCTGGTGGTAACTGGTCCTCTTCCTTCCTTGGAGAACATTTTTATTCTATTCTTCTGCCAGGCAGTCCTGGGGCCAGACTGACGCCAACCCCCAACCCCCATCTGCCACATAGGTGTAGACCTAAGTGGTCTACTGAGTCCTTTTCCTTTGATGGTATGTAACTTTGATGTCTGAGGGTCCCAAGGAGACAAGAGGGTCAGGTCAACTGAGTGTTTCTGTGGAAGTTCTTGCTCCTTCTATAATCCATGAGGTGAGGTGGTATGCAAATGTCCTACACTACTACCGTTAATAACAGTTTGGAAATAAATCTGCTGCATGTGGGAAGAACTCGGGGAAGCACACTGCTAGCTGCTGGCCCTAAGTTAGGCTAGTACTGAAGTCAACCCATGATTACATTAGCACTGAAGTCTATCCTACTTTTAGCTTCTGCTTACTTAGCAAAAATGCAGGTTTCTAGTGAAAGATGTGTGTTTTCTGTTACTTATAAATGAAAACATATGACAAGACGATTACACCTGCTACGCTTTGGCAAATGAAAAAAATCATATGTTTATAATTGACAAATGAAAAAATCAACAATAAATTGCAGGCAGCACTTATTTAGCATAGGACTGAGAAAGAAGCAAACAATAGGAGATTTCTTTTTCTCACTGAAGTTCCTTTATCTGGGCTTTTTTTTTACCTGACCTAAGCTTCGAAATCCTTCAGGGAATGTACCCGTGCCCGGGCATTACAAACTTTAGCATCATTCCATCGAAGTCTTAAGGCCAGGGAGCAGTACTAGTCACTGTGGGTGTCTGACTATTTAACAAATAGTGTCACATTTGAGGTGCAGTTCTGATCCCTGGATCCAGCACATTTAAGGACTGCCAAAGGTTACTAACAAATCATAAGAAATACCCAGGAGGCCAGGAAAGATTCCCCTGCAGGATTCAAAGGCCCAAGGCCTTGCAAGGCTCCCTGATGTTAGACTTTTGGCTTCTAGTCTGTGAAATGACACATTTTAAGCCACCTCCCTCCAGTACTCTGTCACAGCAGTCTTAGAAAACTACCCCAGACCAACCCAGAAACAGTGGAATGAAACTAAGTGCCAAGCAGACAATTGAAATTGCGTGTCTTTATAGAAAAGATTTAAAACTGCTACCAGGTGTCCTCAGCCAAAAGCAATTCGTGCCAGGCTGCTAAAAGCCCAAGATGTCCTGTCCGATGCACACTATGCACAATGCCTAAAACATTCACCCTCCCATATCCTTTTAGGAGATAAACACAGGTCCTGCCGGATCATAGTGCGCTCTTGCTGATGAAGGGAGTTGATAAGATTCACACCTGTTGCTCTCTGAGGAACTCTGGGAAATATGTTTATTTGGGGGGACACAAATAACAGGTGCTTATCACTGCATTCTTGAATGTAGGAAACTTCTTAATTTAGCTGACTTGCTTTAATATGAAACAGGCTCAGTTCGTTCTGTAAAACTGTGCTGCCTGATGCCCAGGCTGACACTCCAAGCTTCAGGGAGTGTCACACTTCTGCTTCTGCCAGCTGTGATGTGACACTTAGGAGTCTCTGTTTTCAAACGCTGCCGTTCTGACAGTTACACTTGTTATTGTAATTATGTAACTTGATTGCATGTTAAAGACCACGATGGCATATGAATGTGAAAAGGAAAAGCATACTTTCAAAGGCAAGAGAGAAACATGCTTCAGAAAACAAAACAAACCTGTGGTTGGTGGGTCCACCACAGAAAATTAGAGATGTGATATCTAGATCATGTTGGAGATGGTCTAAAAGATTTGAGTTCATTTTCTAAAAGAAAGGAAAATTACTGAAACTGGAAATAACATGTGGTGTTTTAAGCAGAGTTATGGGACTAATAAACAATAATTAAGAAGCCCAAAACATATTTTGGCTTCACATTAAAAAAAACAACCTTTAATGGTTTAATGGTTGAATATATGCTTATATGCTTTGCAGTCAACTAAATTATTTAAAGAGACCACAACCATGGTTACGTGTCGTATACTGTTATTCCCCTCTACAGCGTATGCTGAAATCCAGTTGACTTTGGTAGTTGGTGAGGTTACTTTAAGGAGTAGCTGCTTTAGAGGAGTTAATTCTTTCCTCGTGAGTTCTCACTCCAAGGCCTGGATTAGTTATTGGCTGTTGGTGATTTGTCATCGGTTAGTTACTTAGAGAATAGGTTGTTACTTTGTGAGTATACTTTTTGGTTTTGTGTACTCTCAGGTGCTATTTTTGCCTTCTGGCTTCTACCATGTTTACAGTAATGCAAGAAATGGTCACCTGCTTTGGGCTTCTCAGCCTCCAGAAATGGGATGACCTCAAATCCTTTCCTGCTCAGTCTTAGGCATTCTGTTATAGCAACAAAAAGCAGAATAAGAATTTTTGTCAACATATTTTAACTAATGAGATTCATGGGCTAAGACAGTGAGACTCTCCTGTAGTTGGTTTCAGCTTAGATGATGTTCCTAAATAGACAAAGACTATGTTTTATCCCTTTGTTGTCAAGTTCCAAACTGGAACCATGTGGAAAGAGGGAACCTCAATAAAACAACAACAAAACCACCAAAATGAGCAAGCAAACAAAAACTCCATCAGATTCATCTGTGGGCAAATGTGGATGGGATATTTTCTTGATGAATGATTAACGGTGATGTGGGAGCCAGACCCCCCCCCCCCAGTGTGGATGGTGTCATCCCTGGGCAGGTGGTGAACTCCGTGGCCATATTATGACTGGGCCAAAGACTCAGCTACTCACCAGAGACAAAAGTCCAGGAACTAGCCCTGGAGGCCAAGTAGCCGCACAAAGTATTTTCCTGCAGGCTTGGTTTCTTATGCTGATAATGTCCACATAGTGGCCTCTATTCCAACTTATATTTCTGGTTTGATTTCACTCACACAAGCAAAATAAGGGCTCCATTTTCTGGACATGTTGAGATGAGATGGTAGGTGAAACATCTCAGCAACCTTGCTCCATCATGTGCAAACTGGTAACACCTTGTGTATTCAGAATGCAGGAAAACCTTTGCCTGGGGAGGTCTCTCCACTCTTAGAACACAGCCAAGAAAGACAGAGTAGCTATATTCCATTCTTCTGTTACTGCTGCTGGGACCTGAAGCCTGGGGAAACAAATGGCTAGCCCGTGGCATGCAAACAGTGGCATATGCCTTACAGCAACAGTTCAAAATCCTGTCTCACTCTTTGCCGTGCTGTTTCTCCAAGTAGGAGCACACCAGGAACAAGAGAGGCCATGAATGACTTCACTGCCTATGCTGTCGTTAGAGTTGATGTGTGCCCAATAATACTGGCTGGCTTGACTTCCTGATTCTAAAGATGGCCATAGACCAAATCACAAGTGTGGAAACCATTAAGCTTCTGTAAATGAGAAGAATCTGGAGTGGCATATGTTGTTGGCATCCTCGTAACCCCATCAGCAGCTGGGCAAGTGAGAGCAAACTGAAAACCATCTCCCAGTTCTGATGCTGTGCTCCCTGGAGGGACTTTCTAAACAAGAACACTGCCTAAATTAGCAATTAACCCAAGCTTAACAAGGGTTCAGAGTCATGGTCGTTAGATCTAGTGAGACAACCTTAGACAAACAGGCCTAGGAAAGAGTTCCACATTCAGTCCATCTGGGAAAAGTGATTGATATAGCTTATAGTATTGACTATAGTGAGACTTTTAAGGAATGGAGAAGTTCCAAGTTTCTCTGAGGCCACACATAAGGACTGTGAATATTTATGTTCCTCTATCTTGAGGGGAGTAACTTTGTGACTGGAAGGTGAACTGGGTGGATCAATGCTAGTTTGTCAAGACCTGAGAGCAGTTATGCTGGACTCTAACCTGCATTTTTCAGAGGCCATTCTGGAGCATAGCAATCTAGAAATTCTGAGAGGTGAACAGGGGGAGGAAAGAGCTTTATGATAAACAGTGAAACTTTTGAGAAACAGTGTCCTGGAGGCTTTCTATGCATATCAGCATATATCAGTCAAGGCCATTCAACTTCTTAAACTGGGAGCACCACAAGAGCACGTAGCCTTGCAAGGCAGGTTAAGAGCTGTTAAATGATTCGCTTCCGAGCTCACCTAGGAAAGTGCTAACTCAGTAACTGGCATAGCACTGATCAATCCGTAAAGACAAGTCCAACCCATTCCCAGCAATCAGACAGATTCGCCCACGGCATCCGCTTGGTGACCACTCCCGGGTATTTCATCAAGCAGGAATTTCCACTGGACTACTTGAACTTTCCATTCAGAAGAAACTACCCACTCTCCCCAAATGTTCTTTGTTCCGCCAGAAAACTCTGTGAAGCTGGTTTCATGCCTCCCTTTTCACACATAGCCCAATGGGAGCTCAACATGGTGAGCCAATGCGTCTAAGACCACAGAGCTGAGCAGGGGTAGGAATTGAATTCTTCTTGCAAAGCTTCCTTGTTCACTCCAGCCCAGCTGCCTTGGGACACAACAGCCTGAGGAGGTTATCATCGTGATTGGTTCTTGAAAGCTACAAGTTGGGCATGAAAAGAAGTAAGCCTTGATGTGCAATTTACTTCACAAACCAATGGACTAGTTAGTCATCTCATCAGTAGATGCATAACGCTGTTCTTTTCTTTTCTTCACATTTTAAAGGCAAAGTCTCTCAAAGTATCCACTTGTTAAGTCAGAGTCCACACAGTGGTTCACAACCTGGTGGACTCTGAACAAAAAACCTGCAAAGACCCTTGAGTCTGACTCAGTCTGCAGCCCTGCCCTCTCTGCCACAGCTAGAAGGTAAATCTCTCCTCCTCAATTGCAAAGCGTAGCAGCTTGTAACTTCTAAGACCCCGCAGCTCTATTTGGAGGAAACAAACACTTTTATTGGAGCATGTCAACAAAGCCTAAAATAGAATTATGAAGTAATTATAAGTGACAGCCATTGAAATGTGGAAAGGCTCAAAACGGTGTGTTCTTTGTCTCTGGAGACAGGATGGCAAAGCTGCTGGCCACTGGGTGAACTTACAACACAGGATGTGGATTGAAGGCAAGGAGCTCTGACTCATCGGAAAGATAGTGAGGGACAGCACTCCCCAAGGACACCTGTATAAGACGATCACATCTGCAGTGGCTAGAAGAAGCTAAGCATACAAAGGAGATGAAAGAAAATTATCAAATTTATAACTATACTTTGCATACTTGTGTTCCTCCAAATTTCAATATGAGAATTTAATATCCAGAGTGATAGAATTAAGAAGGGAGCCATTAGTCGCACTGTAACTATGGGAACTTTTACCCTTACAAGAGAATGTAAGGGGTATGCCCAAGTCCACTGGCCCTCCCATCCCTCTACTGTGTGAGGCTGTAGCAAGAGGCATCATATTGGAAATGGAAAGTAATTCTCAAGGTGACACCAGACTTGCTGTTGCCTTGCTCTCAGACTCTGTAACCTCTGGAACTGTGAGAAATTCATTTCTAGTACGTATAAACAATCCAGACTGTGGCTATTTTATGTTAGTGGCAGGAGGTGACTAAGACAGTTATTCCATTGTATGCATTATCATGTAACCACTTCGACTGTTAGGTTCTGAGATTGTCAACAATACCTTCTCTTCTATTTATAAATACAAAAGAAACTCAAAGTAACATTGGTGTTTGTATAAATTAGAGTCTTCCTTTCCCACTTCATCCAGTCACTGCCTTAGCTATGGTACCAGTCCTAGCACAAGGCAGATTGCTTTCTTCCTGTCTGTATCTTGCTCTTCATTCATAAACAGATTGTTGCCAACAGCGTGTATCAGCAATAGTCATTCATTGATTTTACCAATTTGATTGAATTTAGGATCTTATTTCTACCCAAGGTAGGACTAAATGTACAATGACTACACACACATACACAAATTATATATATATATATATATATATATATATATATATATATATATATATATATATATAACACTTTAAGTGAATGAACAAAGGATTGGAATAGTTGCCTCTCATCTTGAATGATAAGACATGCCCTAGCTTCAATCAAACAGATCAATCACAAATCACATCCTATTCAATAACCATGGATGGTACTTTTGTTTTCAGAATACCATGCAGTCATTTTCTTCTCCAATTTAAGAATTTATTTTCACAACCACAAGAAAAAACAAACTTGAACTACCATTCTACCTAATATCATCCATTTTGCTCTCTCCTGGGGCCTCAAGGGCTTTCTTCTTGGCTCTGTGAGGAGCCAGTACAAGGTTCCCTTTGAGGGAAGCAGCATTAGATAATGCCATGTATAATCCTTTCGGGATATGATAGCATATGTTGTTCCACATTTTAAAGTGACCCAGAAGCTTCTAAGAAAGCTTGAGAGTTAGACACATGTGGTGGGGAAATGACTGTGGGCAGTGTGCTCTCAGTGCCACCTGACATAGCATATGTGAACTACTTATGTGTCGCACTGTTCAAAGAATGGCACAACACCAACTACTACTTACAGCCACTTCATGCATTTACTTATTTGTGTTTGGGATTTAATCCAGGGCTATGCCCTTCCACTAAGCCACAAACCACCCTCACCTCATTTTAAAGTTGCGCTCAGAAAGATAACACCATTAGATACAAATCACTCTGTAGTGAACATCAGAGTGGAGATCTGAACCTGGTGCTGCAGGTTCTGAGTCCTTGTTTGCATCTCTGCCATTTAGAGCATGGTTTGGATCTGGGAAAGTGGGGAATACAATTATTACTGTCTATATTGTAAAAAATGAAGGATTCAAAGAGTCAAACTTAACCAAAGTCCACCAGTTCACATTGTGCAAACTTTATCAGGAAAGTGGCTTGATTTTAAATCCCTAGATCCTTTCACCATACTACCAGCCCCCCTGCTAGTACCACATGTTTAGTTGATGTTGATTCATGATTTTGTGTGCTGAGCATATTGCTTGAACCTAGGGTTGGATAGGAATCTCTACTTTTATCCATAAAGATGTTCTCTGGTTGCTTCTTCAATATGGACGTTATATTCCCTGAGAACTCACTGAAAACACCTCCTTTCTGCACACATTGATCTGTTATGTGCTGGATGCCAAGTGCTGTGTAAAATAGTCAGGACACACAAGGGCACAGCCTTGTGTGCATGGTATCCATAGACTAATGCTTGTCCTTCTGAACATGGAGCTATATGCAAGTATTCCCCCAGTATCTATCTCTCTCTCTCTCTCTCTCTCTCTCTCTCTCTCTCTCTCTCTCTCTCTCTCTCCTCTCCCCCTCTCTTTCCCTCCCTCTCCCTCTCCTTCTCCCTCCTCCTCTCCCTCTCTCTCAGATTAATCTTTATCTACTTGTGTACTTTCTTGCTCAGGATCATGATCCTCTCCAGTTGTGCTGTGCTCTTAAGCCTATGCACTCCTTGACTATTGATCTCATTGATCTCTCTCTCTCTCTCTCTCTCTCTCTCTCTCTCTCTCCCTCTCCCTCTCCCTCTCCCTCCCTCTCCCTCTCTCTCTCCCTCTGAGACCCATTGCCCAGGAGTGGGAGCTGAGTGAGCTCAGAGCGTGAGGAAATGCTCCCTTGCTCCACTCTCCAATGTCCAGCATTGTCTTCCTCTCTTCTCAGCGTGGCACCACTCTTACTCCACTGTCCACGAGCACTTTCCCACACAGTCCTCAAGCACTGTTTTGTTCTCAATTTTCTACCCATGTTGTCTGAATGTTTGGTGTCTATTGATACTGTGTGATTTTCCATGGCCTTGGTAGAGGATGTTCTCTGGTTATGATTGTTATCTTGGACATCTCTAAACTCACTTTTCTCAGACACTATCCACTTTCTAAGGGCCAGAAGGGGCTTATGATAAAGTAAACTAGACCAAAGAGCCAAAGATATAATCAGAAGCTGAAAATGACTGGGAGGGAGGGAGGGGAGGAGGGAAGGTATACAATCTCAGTCAGAGACTGGCCTCAATAATGGAGGGCATATTTACTCCCCATCAGATTAGGAGTCTCCTAGCACGCTCACTCAGAGCACTGACATCTCACTCAACTTTATTCCCTTTTGCGGCTCTTAACACAGAAGTGAAGAATGCTTCTGTAACTTGCCTAAAATGGCTTGCCACTCTCCCCTCAGCTTTCCAGATGGGGTGACATGGCCACCGGGCAAATATTCCCCCTGGAATGACTCTGACATGAAGGGTTTCATACCCCAACGCATCCACTGGGTTGGAGTCCACCATGTGCCACATACAATAGCCTGACATTCTTTTCAGAGTCTTGAAACCCCTATTTTTAGCAATGCAGCCATATGGCACACAGTCCACAATGACTATGTCTCATCCCTCCTCGTTTTCTTTTCAATAGGGTCGACTTTAATTAAAAGAGGCTAATAAATCCCCAGGTCAGACAACTCCTCCCTTTGACTATAAAACCAAAGAAGTGACATTTTTAAGAAAGCCCCTTGGAGCCGAGGAATGGAGAGCACTGGCGGGAGGTTACAGAATGATCGATCTCTGCCTGTCCTGGGTCTGTCTGCCATGTCCCTTGAGCAGGGGCAGTCTGCTGCAGCACAGCAGTGAAGCCTTGGCTCCAGCAAGTGCAGCAAAGCTGGCAGCTGTGCTTTCTTGCACCGAGCATCCTGGGAAAAATGAATGCTTGGGCAGCCCTGCTGCCATCTGTGGAGTTTCTTCAGCAGACAGGTTATTTATAGAAACTTGTTTGTGCAAAGCCAATATTTACCTGTCGGGGTTGTCAAAATTTACAATTCGTCTGTGCCATTAGCCAGCAGTTTCCCTGTCAATAATGGAAATTTCTATCACCAGGAAGGGAGACCAGGGGCAGCCAGGAGGACTACAGGGCCCTCCCAGTAAGTGAGAGAATGAGTGGTATTAATGGTTAGAGGCTAAGTGTACCAGTCATCCATGGGGCCACTGGAGCCTCCCACTATACAGTGAAGACAAAAGGTATCAAGGACACAAAAGTGGAATTCTCCCTATCACTTCCTTATGGCTGAATCTTCAAAGCTACCCTTGGCTAAGCTTAGAATGATAATTCGGAGACAGTGTTTTCCATGTCTTCTAAAGGAAGGCTGTATCTATGATAAAGACAAGTAACCAGGTGGTCTTCATAGAAAGCCACCTTCTGAAGCCATCAGGATCTAATAATTTTCCCTACAAAGAGACACTCCTATGGGTCTTTCAGAGTTCATTTAATTCTGCAAGACTCGTAAGAGAAGGTGCAGAGTCCAGTGACCCCTTCTTTTCTCTTTACCTTCCGTCTCAATGATGTAATCCATTCAAATGACTTACTTTGCGCTAATGTCTGCATTTCTAGGCCATTTTTACTTTCTAAACTCTCCACGGTGGAGAAGGAGAAACCCACCCCTTGCATGCATCTAAAGCATTTCCTTTATTCCCTTGTCTGCTATTGGTCCTCCTATCTCCACAAGTTTGAGCGCTTCTCATCTGGAATTCCTGGGACTAGAAATGTATCCTGTGCCAACCCATTAGCAATCTGGAGCATTTTCATGTACGTAGTGAGATATTTCAAAGACGAGACCCCAGTCTCAGTGTAAAACCTAGGTTTCATATGTACCTTACACACACGGGCTGAAGGTAATTTTATACAGTGTGTTTAGTAAACCAGCATTTTAGTTAAGACTCATCACTTGAGGTCAGGGTAGAAATTATACTTGTGACATGGAAATGTTTTGGAATTTGGAACGTTTTGAGTTTTAGTTCTCAGACTATGGATGCTCATTCTATTCCAGAATTTACTAAGAGATCATCTTCAATTTCTCATTATCTGACTCAATCTCAATAACATGCAATCAACTATTGACTCCCCAGTCTAAGCAATGCACTGACTCCATTCTAAGTTTTGATTAGACACTTCTATCTCCTGCTCAGATCGAGACTCCTAACTTCGTCTCTTTTCAGCAATCAAGATCTTTTGTCTAGAGTGCTCTCTTTCTGAAGTGCAAATATGAGGCCATCTCTCCTGGGCTTAACATTTTCCTTTTGTCCGTTAGAGATGCATTTCTATAACCCTGGGCTGAAGCTTCACCTCCACAGCCCTTTCCTGGGCCCTTTCCAGGCTGTGGTGCAACCCACTTGTACTCTGCCCAGTGACCTGAAGGTGTGGTCCTCTCCAGTGACTTTCACACAAAAGTTCACTATGCTATGTTTGCACACAGGCGCCATACTTCGTCTTCTCTGTTGAGTCTCCTCATGGTCACCTCTTTCTTCAGGGGACATACCAAGTATATTTACTGAAATAATATGGTAGACTTCTCCAAGGTAGATGTCAGGTTACAGATTATAGATTACAAACACTCATCTAGTTTTCAAAAATTAGCCAAATAAGGCATTTTGCTTGTTGTGCCAAATTTTTACAACAATTCCTAGCATACAGTAGAGGCTGGATAAGTGCAACTTGAATAGACAAATGGACAAGAGCTCTAAGTAGAGTCAAGAGGAACTAGATTTTATATGAAATCTCAAATCTGTTTATAAGCACATATATTTTCTTCTTAAAAGCCCTCTGATGAGATAACCATGGGAGGAGACTCAGCTTCCCTGTACTGATGGGGAGTATGAGGGATCCTAGCAACTTCAGGTCCAGACTTGGGGTGACTGTGTACAAACTTAAGAGTCTGTAGACTAAACTCTGAAACAAGAAGATTTAGTATACACCAATATATTGCCATTTCCTAGGTACTCTGCAAATACCGTTTTTGCCTTTCAAAGGCTCTATCGTTTGATCTCTTCTTAAAGATAAAGAAGGGATCCACCCCATAATCAGCATCCAAACGCTGACACCATTGCATACACTAGCAAGATTTTATCGAAAGGACCCAGATGTAGCTGTCTCTAGTGAGACTATGCCGGGGCCTAGCAAACACAGAAGTGGATGCTCACAGTCAGCTAATGGATGGATCACAGGGCTCCCAATGGAGGAGCTAGAGAAAGTACCCAAGGAGCTAAAGGGATCTGCAACCCTATAGGTGGAACAACATTATGAACTAACCAGTACCCCAGAGCTCTTGACTCTAGCTGCATTTGTATCAAAAGATGGCCTAGTCGGCCATCACTGGAAAGAGAGGCCCATTGGACACGCAAACTTTATATGCCCCAGTACAGGGTAACGCCAGGGCCAAAAAGGGGGAGTGGGTGGGTAGGGGAGTGGGGGTGGGTGGGTATGGGGGACTTTTGGTATAGCATTGGAAATGTAAATGAGCTAAATACCTAATAAAAAATGGAAAAAAAAGATAAAGAAATATAAGTTCTGAAGAATAGACTCCCTGAGAAGAGTAGCGTTCACTATAAAATACTATTGAGAACTATGTGCTACGTGCTGTTTGAACAACTATTTTACATAGTTTTATTTATTCTGTATGTAATCCTATGATTGCCTCTTAGAAGAAAATGGACATGCAAAGACAGTTCTTACACTTTCCAAATCCACACTCTTCTTCACATCACATCAAAGTTAAAATGTGCATACGTAGGGTTTAACCATGTTCCCACCATACTACAGAGCCTCTAAGACACATTCTCTCCAGAGGGCTGGTCACTACTTTGCATCAATGAAAAGCCATCCTTGGGCTATAAGTTCCATGAGGGTGCACACCATCTTTTATTCACACCTGTATCCCTGCCTTACCTTGCCTGGTGCCTTGCAAGCTGGAGAGGAGAGTAGCAAACTATGTTTGATGTGTATGAGACTTATACAAGCCGTAGAATTACAGTTGGATTTGACCTTGCTTCCTCATCTGTTCCCTGTCATGACAAGGCTCAACTATGTTCTCAGTATGACTGGATCCATTCTTTGTGGCAAACAGTAGCCCATCTCAGTATTGGCACTGCTGATCTTGTGCAGGCAATTCTCTCATTAGGCCTACTGTGCCTAGGCAGATGGTTAGCAGCAGCCCAGGCCTCCACCCACTGCACATCAGTGGCTCCCTCTGTCCACCCAACTGCAGGGAACAAAACCATAGCAAGATATTGTTAAAGTTCCTACCCTCTCCTGCCTCATGACACTTACACAGACATTATAAATATCATCTAAAACCTCAAGGCTCACTGGTCGTGCTGGATCAACTCCTCAGATTTAGCTCCGAATCACTTGAACAGAATTTCCCCTTCTTTGACTTGCTCCCCGGCAACCCTTCATCTTGGTTAAAGGTATTTTTGGAGGGTTTAATGTAGAAGACATAGCCTCTTTATCTGAGAACTGACACAGCAAATAATGCACGAAGATGCACCGTCAGCGAGGCAGTCTGGACAACTGGAGAGGACCAACTCCTGACCGGCCAAATTGACATACACATGACTGACAGGTACGGGAGATGAGATGTTTTCAACAGCATTCAGTTGAGACTGGGGTACTGCAAAGCCCCCACACAGTGTTTAGTGCTACAATCCTAATTCCTCTACAGGAGCTGAGGAGTTTAAAATCTGTCCTCCTAGCTATTTCTTCCTGCAGTTCCCTCTGCACAGTAGTAACTGTTCACAAGGTCACTTGCCACAGAGCCCAGATTCCTCTAGCTTCCTTCTGTGCTCCTGGCTGTCACCCTTTCACCTGCTTCTGGTTTTTGCTTGAACCCCCACTAGATGTCTGGGCAGTCTTGGCTTCATTGCCTTAGGCAATTTGTCTCTCT
Organism: Mus musculus; assembly: GCF_000001635.26. NCBI lineage: Eukaryota > Metazoa > Chordata > Mammalia > Rodentia > Muridae > Mus > Mus musculus. Next base: position 20,508,686 of record NC_000079.6, on the reverse strand, counting down.
TCTTTACTTTCCTCTTTCCTAAGGTGAAGAAACCCCTCAAGCAAGGCTGACAACACTCAATCCCTTTTTAATAGGAAGACAGCTGCTCTTCTTGCAGCACAGTCCTGCATCTTGTCCTTAAATTACTCAGCCTTCTATGGTCTTCGGTTCTATTTCTTGGACCAGCATGGTATTTGGACCTTTTGTGATATTTGTCTTTCTTCACTCTGTACATGACTTCCTCCTTCCCATCACAGGGATACAGTGCAAGTCCATGTTGTCCAGACTTCCTGGTCCCCAGAATCTCCTAGAGTGTCTAGTAAGTCAAGACTAAAGTAGGTGGGGACAGGTTGGAGAGTCCCAGACAATGCTGATGAAGCTGGGGCTGGGACCACAGCATTCTCTGACCACACTATTTGAACTATGGTCAACCACATCTGGTAAATTTTGCATCAGTTTTGTGCCCTCACAGCACTTGAAGACGCATCTGCTCTTTGGTTCTGCTTTTATATGCCCTCCCTGCTACAGTGTGAGATACACAGGCCAGAACTACATTATGTCCTGACTCAGAACTGTTCACATAATAGGTGCTTTATAAATATGTGCTGAACAGTGGCTAATAGAAAGTTTAAAGATCAGAACACTGAAGTGCACTGAGCCTAAAGCTGTCTTTGTGGGAACTGTATAGTGAGTATAGTGAGAAGGAGCTGGCTGGGGACCAGAGGGCAAGGTCTGTCATCAACAGGATAACCCAAGCTGGGGTTTGGGTGGGGGGAGTGACTGATGAACAGAGCTGTCCTACTGAGACAGCCCTGCACACAGATGCTCAGTAACACGCTGAGGTCGTCTGCACCCCTGGGGGCTGCCATTTGGCTCAGCATGGAACACAAATCCTGAGATGAAACTTCAGGACGATCCAAGGATCTGAAAGGAAATCTGTCAAAAAGGCCATCGGAGGCCCTGTAATTAAATGTTCTGCTTAATAACCTCTTAGTAATCTTTCCATACACCCAAGAGGGCAAGCACAGCACATGGCTAGGGAGGTGAGAGACAGGGAGACGAGTAGCCAGAGACCAAAGTGATGGTGGCATTTTAATGAATGCCACAGAGAGCAAGCAGGGTGGGGAGAGGAATGCTATGGAAGATGACACTAATGAATCCGACCCAGCTGTGTGGGTTGTGTGATTAATGGCGCACAGAGCAAACACCTGATTAATAAGCAGCAGCCCTAAGTTGTCAGCCTAACCTTCCGAAGCTCCCAGGTGGAAGCGCCTGAGAGACTGAGCAAGACTCGCAAGGAAAGAGATCACTCTAGACTCACTTGAAGAATAAATGGAGGGAAAGAGGAAAGTGTATTAACTCTTCAAAAAGCAAACGCAAAACATTCTTTCCCTTCACGGAATGTCTCAAGAAGGTCTACTTCCTTAGGAAAAATTCTACTGTCTTGTGAACATTGGGGGAGGTGGGAAACACACAGAAGGCACTGGAAGGAAGGGACGGTGTCTGTTTTTGCAGGTGCCAGGTCTCCTTACTGCCCCTCAAGTATTTCTTGGGGTATCTAGAGACTAGTAATCAAGCCTGAGGACATCCGAAGGACACAAAGCCAGGGTACAGCTCTATTGACATAGAGTAGGACATCATTCAAAGCTCGCAGTTTTCTGAGAAAATATTTTTAGTCCATCAGGTAGAATAAGATGCCTGGGCTGGAAAATGGCTCAGAATATGTGGCTGCTTGCTGCCAGGACTGATTACATGAGTTCAGTACCTGGGAGCTACAGGAGAAATGACCACAGAATTCTACTGGCTGTTGTCAGACCTTCACACACATACTATGGCATCCGAAAGACTTACAAAAATATTTTTAAAAAATTAATAAGAACCCCCAAATAAAATTCTGTTTATTACAGAAGTACATGAAGTTTGATAGAATATATTATGAGTAAGCAATAGTTTTAAATGATCTCTAATTCTACCACGGACAGAAAGCTTTTGGCATGTATCTAAGAGCATTCTTAAACATAGTTTTAACATATGTCTCCCTCTCCACCCCCCTCCTCCTCCCCTCCCCTCCCTCTGTGTGTGTATGTGTGTGTGTGTATTTCTGTTTGTCTGTCTATGTGTCCATATCTGTATTGGTTATTTCAAAAGGAAATTCCAAAAGAAGAGAGCTCAATTGCACAATTAAATATTACCACTGTTATTTAGAAGCTAACACCATAGTTTTCTCTTCTTGAACATTTTGCAATTTCAGCAGCACATACAGCCATATTTGAAGCACAGTAAGTGAATAATTCCTCAAATAATGAGTTTACTGAGTCTCTTACAGTATTCTTTCAGAATTCACTTCTTATTTTACTTAATGTGCAAACAGAACTTTCTTCTATCTATGTAGGTAGTAGACTATAAGGAAGAACGTGGAACCTGTAGGGTTTGGTGCTATTTGTGGTTTCAGGGCCCTACCAGGGTCTTGGTACATATCCCATAGCACAAAAAGAGCTTACTGTAATTTAGCAAAAATCTAAAAGCTGTTTCTGTTTGTTTGTTTGTTTTGTCTGTCTTGTTTTTGTTTGTTTGTTGTCAATCTAAAATTTGGCCCCTCACTCTGACACCAAAAGTGCATCATTAATAGGCAACTTCCAGAAGATCGGATTTTATCATGGTCCGAACAGCAGATACAACACAGCAGCTCATATGGAGCACCCTGCATCCTGCCACATTGCTTCTTCATCACAGAAATGCTGCGAGTTACGAATGCCATCCTTATTTAGAGTTGAGGGGATGGAGACTGGAAAAGCAAGGCAATGGCCTGAGGTCACAGTCCCACTAAGTACTATGATTAGGGTTCAAGCACTTTCTCCGCGTCACAGCTCTCACTTGAGACTGTGGAGGGAGGGAGCAGAGGGAGAATGGGAGGCTTGGGAAGGAGGAATGGTTCTTCTGGGGGGCCCACTGCTGACACTGCTGGGTCACAGTGAAGTGAGAGCCGCAAGAGAGAAGCCTGAGCCTGACTTCTGAGCCTGACTGCTACCACTACAAAGGCACTCAGGCCAGAAGCAGCCTCAGCTTTGATTTTTCATACCACACCCAACAGGAGCTCAACGCTTCTATTCCATTTCTATCTGGAGCAAGACGACATAACCAAGCTCAAACTGTGGTGCATATCAAAGAAGACCCTAAGAAGCTAAACTTTACTCCGATGAGAATCCAAGGCTCTATTAATGGGTTGGACAATTTTGGAGTGATATTTCTGTACACCGTGTCTCTATCCTGCCTTTCCTGACTAAGGCATGTTCTGGATGGTTAAAATAAAAAGCCTATGACCTATAGCAAAAGGCAGAATAGTAAGGTAGTAATTCCAGACACAGAGAGGAAGTCTGGGAGAGAGTCAGAGGTGGGAGATTCACTATGGGGACTTGGAAGAAGTTGCTTGTATCAAACCGAGGAGAGGGAGCAGCCACGTGAAAGATGTAGATTAGTATAAATGGGATAATCGAATTACAAGCTAGCTGGAAATAATGCCTAAGTATAAGGCCAAAAACTTACAAATAAATACAGTCTCCCTGTCATTATTTGAGAACTGGGAAGGGTATAGAAAGGCCCATAGCAGCAGGGCAACTCCTGGCTTCACACTACTGAGTAAATAGACATTTCCCCCCAGAATTTTTAGGTCAGTTTCTTTGAAATGTCCCATCTATTATGAAGCATCACAGGATGTTAACTAAACAGGCACATTCCTAAATTCAACTGTAGATCTACTGGGTCAGAAAGCCCAGAGGTGGTTCCAGAGACTTGATATTTTTATAAGAATCACACATAACAGGTGCTCTCAGGGTCTTTCTTAAATTCATCTCATTACTGTTGCAGTGAAGTGGCCATAGAGGAGAGTATAGAGACTGCACCCAGAGATTAGAATCACTACTGGCTCAACCCTGAGATGCCTGACGGGACCCCACGGAGTACCTGTGTCTCAGGCATGACACCTTATGAGGCTCAGGAAAACTTAAGGCTACCCTATGGGTAGGAATACGACTCTAGTCAAATTTCCCAACTGGGAGTAAGCTATGAAGAACAAACCAGTAAGCAGCATTTCCCCCAACCCTATGTCACAGCCGCTGCTTCTGTTCCTGTCTCCAGGATCTCACTCTGTGTTCTTGCCTTGGCTTCTCCTGATGATGGGCCAAACCAAACCTGTAACCAAACAATGCCCACCCCCCCCCCCCCCGGCTCTAACTGATCTCACCTGAAAATAAACCCTCCTTAGGTTTTTCCTTCAGCCTTCTCCTTGTATTACAGGATGACCTTGCTGATTTCTTTTGCACTACTGTGTTTCATGGTCCCCACTCACCAAAGAATAGAGAATCCATTTTTTTTTTAAGAAAAGACTCATAGTCAGTGGATTATAGTTGGAAGAACACACATAAGCAGGTGTAAAGTCTTCCTTTGGAGAAACACCCACCAGATAACTCAGCCTCATTGTGAGAAGGGCTCCAATCCCATCATTAGAACAACCTGATCCACGAATGTCTCTTAGCACAGAAGGAACAAAAGTGAATGTTCTCTGTAACATTTGGAAAACAAAAATATCTTTTGATTCTCTCCAAATTTGCCAAAGATGGTGTTCTAGGGCCCTCAGTTAGCATCTTTCCAGGCCTTGGACTGTAGCACAGTGGTAACAGTCTCATAAACACACACAAGGGCCTCCGTGTGAGCCTTCATTATGAATAATGAATATAAAAATCTTTTCCATATGTAGTGACCCAGTTCTCCAGGGCACTTCTTTCTGGGCCCCTACTAATCTCAAGGGTTCCAAAGGCTGCCTTATTTTTTTTTGCCTCTATCTACTGTTCAGATTCTCCACCCACCTCTGAATCCTCTTCCTGATATCTTCTGTATTATTCGATGCAAAATTACGTGATGAATATTTAATTTCCATCCCAAATAGGTGATGAATTCCTAATTATATACCAAAATTCAATTCAAACACATTCTCTGTAAATTCCAAGTGCTTCCTGCTGTCCCCAAGCCCAGCTTTCTGTCTTCTCCAAGACAGTAAGCCATCCCCACATCCTCTATGATGGAAGTCCATCGCTAACTCGGCTGGGTTCATTGCACGCATTCATCCTTTCTCAGCTGGACTGTGTGTGCACTGCCAGGTGCACAGCAGGGCCAGGCCAGATTTATTCATCTCAGTGGCTGGTTTTATTCTGAAACCCTTATCTGGGGCATCCTGAAGGCTCTAAACATTCAGTCTGGAGCAGGTCAGAATGAAATCTATAGCTCCTTTCTAATTCTGAATTTGCCTTCTTTTTGAGAAGAAAGCCATTAGGTCAGAAACTTTCGAAAACAAGGCCTTGTTCTCTTCCACATCTAAGAAGTAATTTTAGACCCAAATGCCATCAAATCAATCAATGTTTCATACGCTTATAAAGGACGTATTTGAAATATGAGATTGCATTTAGGGGAAAAAAGGTCAACAAGTTTTATTTAACAGCCTCAAAAGGCACCCAGGCGTTCAGAGAAACTAATTAGACTTTAAGATGACCAAATGAATCTATTTCACGACACTTTATAATAACAAAGTTTTTAGTAGTTCTATGACAATTATCAAAATGATGTGTGGTCATTTACATTGGCTATCAAAACTTGATTGGATCTAGTGGCCACTAGCAGACAAGCTAAGGGATTATCTAGATTAGGTTAGCTTCTGAGCCACCCTGAAGGTAGGTGACATCATCCCCTGCATCTGTGTCCTGGACTGCAGAGAAGGAGCGAGCCAGCTGAGGAGCAGCTTGTACCACCCTCTCCTTAACCACACACGCGTACCACCCTCTCCTTAACCACACATGTGTACCACCCTCTCCTTAACCACACACGTGTACCACCGTCTCCTTAACCACACATGTGTACCACCCTCTCCTTAACCACACACGTGTACCACCCTCTCCTTAACCACACATGTGTACCACCCTTTCCTTAACCACACATGCACTGTGACCAGCTGCTCAGGCTCTTGCTGCTGGGATGTCTCTGTGATGATGAATTCATCTCTTGAGCTGGGAGCCTAAACACATGCTTCTTCCCTTAGCTTGTTCTTGTCAGGCTACTTTAACACAGAGACAGGGCAAGTCACTAAGACATCAAGTTCTTTCCACATAAAAATTATCAGTTGGTTACTTTTTAAAACGACTACTTTCAAGCAGGGAAAACAAGGAAGCTGAATTAATAAATTAGTAAATAATGAGTGATTTATGGGTTTGGTTATAATGTAAGAAAGATGCTGGCGAGTCATTGTTAGAAGCATGTGCCCTTCACAAATACTGCTTAACAAATAAACCAGGGTTGACCTACAGGAGAGAGAAACTCTGTTGTCAGCGTGAGCTTCCCAAGTTCAAAATGTTCAGTGGTGAGCAAAGAAAAATATCATTTCCAAGTGACATTTCATGGTAATGTTGTAGAGTTTGGTCCAACTGTGATCTCCCTAAGAGACAGCCAAAGCTATTTAGGGAATGCCAGCCTTGTATCTGAGGAAAGGATATACCAGCTCTTTTATAATGTAAATGTGGCATTGTTCTCCATGAAAACAGTGTTTGTTGACACTTTCAACCAACTCAGGAATTCCTAGATACATTTGGGCAAAGACCCCATTCCATAATGGTGTTTGTTTTTTTTTTTCCTTTCTTCCTGTCTAGAAAATACTGTAACAATTGGAGAAGTTTCTGAAAACCTTATGGTTACCTTCCACAAAAGGACAGTGTGGAAGTAAAGATCTAGATATTTGCAGCTTCTGCCAAAACCTTCCCATAGCCCTTCTTCAATCCATTCCATCCCATCACCAGAATCAGTAGACATAATTCCCAAGAGCATATAACTCTCATTCCTCCTTGTACCCAACGCTGGAGCAGGATGCCAAGGATTCTACTTGGTCCAAGCTACAGCAACCAGAATGTTACAGATCTACACTCCCAGAGGCTCTGCTTATCCCCTGACCTTAGTCCCCCCCCCCCCCCCAATTACCCTGAGAGTATCCAGAGTGTTCTTTGGGAACCAGGGTCTGTCATTAGTAAATTCTGTATCTTCTCTGGGCACAAACTGCTCCTTCTGCTCCTCATATCAGCCTGGATGATTCTGTGGGGGCATGGCTATTCTTTCACTGTCTTTTCTGGTTTTCTTCCAACAGACTAGGTACTTCTCATCTTACTGTTTGGCTTTCTTGGTCTTCAGTGCTACTTTTAGAGTGAAGTCTTCTATTTGCTAACCCCCTTGACATCTCTGAGACCACTTTCCATGAGATAATACTACCTCCTTCCTCTGTTGTTCTTCAGCTCCTCCTGGCCTTGCCACAGTTCTTTGGAGATTTTCCTGCCCTTCCTTCCCCTCATTTTTGTTCGTGGTAATTATAAAAACTCAAGATATGAGTCCTTCAAGTTTCACATTCTGTGGTTCTTAATCAAATTATTTTTCCCTTTATAATATTTTTTGTGGCCATTCACTGTTACTATCCAGTGTATCCTAAGCCTCGTCATTGCCAATACATCATCATCAAATGCTTTTAACTGAACCATCAAAACACCAAGTCATTACCAAAATTTCAACTTACAGTCATACCACATCTTTCTATGTTACTCTTTCGTGCATCTCCATTTTAAAAATGTCTTTGATCCTATTGATCTTTGATACCACCATTTCTCCCTTGTCTACCTATCCACATGTCTGATTTACTTCCATTCTAATACAATCATCCTTTCATATTGATTTCCAAAGCCCCAGCACCCTTCCTACCATAGCTTAAATCTTGTTCTTTGCTTCCATTCACCTGGGAAGGTTGACATGTTTGGGAAGACTATACAAAGCACAGTGCTTCTATTTTAAATTTATAACCTTAAGTGCCAAGAGAATTATTTGTTTATCCAGAAGTCCTCTTGTCTTTCCACGTGGATTTGTTCATCAGATTACTATGTTACAGCTTTTTTTATTCACAGAGCTCTCAAGCCTCCTCCTTCCTCCTTAGTTTTCACAAGATAACTAATTCTCCTTTCACCAAGAATCTAGAGCAATTATAAGATAGCTCCTCTAATTAAGCCATGTATTGGATCTGAAGCTGCTCTGATCTTGGACATCAAGGACCCCCATAAGGCCAAATCTGATCCTCTATAATCTTCATTTCACAGTAGTGCTTCATGGTCTGGTTCCCACAACCTTTCTTCTCTTGCTGTTGAGAAAACTAATTTCCCATTTTTTTGTTGTTGTTTGCATGTATCTCATGCCCAGTGTCCTCTCCTCCATCTCCCGTTGCTATGTCTTTTTTTTGTTTGTTTGTTTTGCTTTAAATCAGAATCCTGGACCTATGATAGTGTCCTGCATTTTGTTCTTGGTGTCCTACTCTGTCATCTTTAGGTGATATGATCCAATGTAAATCTTCTTCCAAGGACTCTGGTGCATGTATTCCCCTACCATCTCCATATCTGCTCTAGGATATTTATTAGGCATTTCATACCAATAGTTCCAAACTCGATCTTTCTTCTCCTTTTCCTCCTCCTCTTCTTCTTTCCTTCAGTAGTCCTCATCTCAATGACTGTCGTCATTAAACTTAGTGTGGTGCTGTATTCATTTATTCTCCCTCATCCCACTCCCCATCTATCATACTCAGCTCATATGTCTTATCATATCTGCCTTTAAAAAGCTGCAAAAGAGCTATACCCATTAAGTTACACTAAACATGACCTGAACAAGGACAACAGGAACAGACATGTGATTATGGAGGTTGGAAGCTCACAAAAGCCTCAACACTAAAGAAAGAACCAAAGGCAACTAGGAGGGATGAGAATGGAAGAAATAATTTTCCCCAGGGAAGAGCACACCAAGTTGGTTATCTGATACCAAATTGTCAGCCCTGAAAACATGTACATACAAGTAACAGTGTTTAGGAACACTCATACACACACACACACACACACACACTTGTAACAACAATCAAAGAAAAAGAGGGCATGAATTTTAAAGAGAATAAGTGGGAGACATGGGAAAGTTGGGCAAGAGGAGAGGAAACAGGGACTTGATACAATCATATTATCTCAAAAATAAAAAAGTATTTAAAAATTAAAAGCTCAAAATGACAAGTTTCCATCATTATCATCCTGCCCACCTCGGTCTAAGATAGCATTTTTTCCATTCATGGCTAACAATAACAACCTCACTCGCCTTATTTCACCCATATTCCCTGTACTCACAGTTAATATTTCAAACCTGCAGATCAAGCATCTTCTGTCCTACAAATCCTCCATTGGCACACTATCTCACCCAAAATGAAAGCACATATCTCTACCATAGCTTACGAGGCCCTGAAAAGTCTGGCCCATGGTTACCTCTCTCATCTAATTTTTTACAGCTCTTTCTTGTCCATTATCCCTCAGGCAAAATGAAAGCTAGATTTGAAAATTTTTTATATATTAGTTAAATGTTAAATTAAATGAAAGTTTTGTCTCGCTTTTTTGATATGCCCTCCAGCATGTCTACCTATCTCCCTCAACCTCTCTCTGCATATAATATGTGTTCCCCATCCCTCTGTCCAAAGGTGAGCATACTCATGCTACAGTGTATATATGGAAGTTAGAGAAACTTGGTCCTTTCCTTCCTTGTTTGAGATGGGTCTCTGATGTTTTTCTGCTGAATACACTAGACTAGCTGAGTCCACGAGTTTCTGGGGAGTCTCTTGTCTCTGCCTCCAATTTTCCCACAACATTTTGAAGATTCCAGACAAACACATGTGTGTCTGTTACATGTGTTCTGGGAATTAAAATCAGGTCTTCATGCTCACATGGCAAGTCATGTGCCCACCATCCATCTCTGAAGGCCTCTGCCTCATTCCTTTTACTTTTGAGATTATTTTATTTTTGAGATTATAATATAATTACATCATTTCTTCCTTCCCTTTCTTCCCTCCAGAATCCTATACACCCTTCTTTGCTCTCTTTCAATTTCATGGTCTCTTTTTCTTCCCATGAACTTTTGTTATACACACAACTAAATAGAACCTGCTCAATCTGTATAATGTTATTTATATATACATTTTCAGGGCTGACCATTTGGAACTGGATAAATAACTGGTGTGTTCTTCTCTGTGGAAGACTATTTGTCTTCTGCTCAGTTTTCCTCAGTTGCCTGTAGTGTTTTGTGCAGAGTTGAGGCATTGTGGCCTTTCCCCATCCTCTTTGGAATGCCTACTGTTATTATCCTTGTTCAGCACATGTTTAGCCAGTAGGGTTGGTGAGAGATCATGACTATAAATTCTGGCATTACTAGGAGACTCAAGCTCACAGCAAATTCCCTGGTTCTCTGGGACCCCTTCTTCTGCAATGCTTCCAGGGCCTTAGCTGCTAAGAGTGTTTTGTAGATATGTCTGTTGGAACTGGGCTCCACAATTCTTCATTTTGATTGGTTGTAGTTTTCTGTACTTAGTCTCTGTCTGTTGTAAAGAGAAGTGTCCCCACTGAGGAATGAGAAACACCTCATCCGTGGGTAAGAGGACAAATATTTATAATGTAGTTAGGCATTATGCTGGTTCTTCTCCAAGTTCTAGGACTTCAGTAACCCCAGGTAATTGGCTTGGTTTCTAGTACCAAGAATGGCTTCCCTCTTGTTGAGCAGGACTGAACTCCAAGAAGAGAGCTATTGGTTATTGGGAAGGGGTGTGTGTGCGTTTGTATGTGTGTGTGTGTGTGTGTGTGTGTGTGTGTGTGTGTGTTAATATTGGTCTTGGGTCATTATGGCATGCTGGTAGTTGTTACAGTTCATAGTTGGATAGGACTGCGGGTTGCTGCCCTTTGGAAGCTTGCATGGCTCCTTCTGATACCATGAAAGACAGTACTCAGGGAGGTGACATATAGGTCAGTTCCAACTTAGGGGCCTCTGGGCCTTACGTCTGAAGTACATGGTGTCTCCACCGAAAGAGACTTAATTTCTACCCCTGTCAGGCAACTGAGGGCATTGGCAATAATCTGTAATGTTTTGGGAGTCTCTTAGACAACTCTGACCAACAGCCCAAATGAGGGTTTCTCATGCCTGGTTTTGGGTTGTTAGATGCTGTTTCCTCTTTCTTTCAAGAATACTCCCATTGAAGCGAAATTTCAGCAGCTTTAAGTTTCACAGATCAGGTGTCCCCCTCAGAGAATCCATCTGTGATATTATGTATAACCATCAAATGGACACAACCTGGAATCACTCAGAAGTCTCAATGAGGGATTCTCTGGAAGAGATTGGTCTGTAAGCATGGAATTGTCTTGATTATAGTAATTGATGTGAGAAGACACAGTCCATTGTGAGTGGCACTACTTCCTAGGAGATCCTGGACTGTATGGGTAGAGTAAATGAGCTGTGAGGTGAGCATGCCTGCATTGAGCTCTCTTTGCTCTCGACTATGGATGTGATATGACGAGCTGCTTCAAGCTCCTGCCATTGTGACTCTCCTGAAATGACAGAGAAGCACCTAGACTTGTGAGCTAAGAGAAATCATTTCTCCCTTAACTTGATTCTTTGTTGAGGCATTTTATTATAGCAATAGAAATGAAACTAGGATACCACCCCTGAGCCCTCTGGTGCCTAAAGTACCTCCTATCCCACTATAAGCCCATGGCTTCATCACTACCAGACTATCCACTTGTCTATCCAAAACTTACTTACATTCTAAATATTAAGAAATAACTATTCAATTGATCCCTTTGAGAAGCAGTTTGGAGATATTTTTACTACTAGATGATTTTTTTAAAATCTAATAACTGGTTACAGATGAGTGCTACTTCAACAGCTCGCCTCAGAGGAGAAGACTGCCTTTTCATATAGAATGTCCACCCTGGAAAAAGCAGTCTGAACTCAGCACTGTGCTCTGGAACATACCTGACTCACATTCCGTGGACGTCCCTTTACCTGCTGCAAAACAGCTGCACAGAGCTCAGGACACACAGGGGAAGCTCATCTCTACCTACAGTGCTGAAAACTAACTTTTATTGTTTTACATACTTAGAGATGATTGAGAAAATAGCCTACTTGACCCTACTACACACATATACAGAACTTACATATTTGTGAAAATTTTGGAATGCAGGAATGGAGAATATGCATGAAGCATGAAAACAAAAAGCATATATATATAGGAAGACAAAATAGGTCTTTTATTTAAAAATCTCATTGCCACTATTCATGGCATAATAATAATTTGATGAATCAGGTAAGTGGGTTAGAAAGAGGTCTTTGTTTCTATCACAAGATTCTTTTAAGTCAAGGGTCAATTCTCATGCCTTCATACCTCGCTGGAGGAGCGCAACATGCACCAGTCAGATTTATACCTGCAGCTATCACAAAATAGACTCTGGGGACATGGTGGGAAACAGACACAGGGACCCATTGTGGAAATGGCATATATTGAGTAGGAAGCAAAACCACAGAAATAATTTTTTTAAAAAATCTCATCTATATTGTTTAGAGTGATATTACCACTCCAGGTGTTTATATTACATGACATATAAAAAAAATCTAGAGAACTTTAACCCATTGATCTACTTCAAGGTAATTGTCCAAAGTAAAATAAAATGTTATTTTATTGTCTTAACACACACACACACAAACACACACACACACACACACACACACACACACACACACACACCTTTTCCAAACACTTCACCATTAACTTTAAGGAATCACGATAGTTTACATTTGTCTTTCTTTTGTGCAACAGTTTGGTGATATGTATGTAGCTCCTTTCTTATAAGACATATGAAGTGTTAGAAGATGCCTGCCTGTACCTTTAGGCTCACCTCCACCGCCTGATTCATAAGCCTTGTGCAAGTTCTTTCAGATAAGCAGTCCCTGCTGTGACTTGACAACTTATAGTACCCAGCTCCTCCATGCTCCTTTCTATACTTGCTATATTGAACTATCATGTGGTGTAAATGATGTTGTGACCCCTAAAAAGAAATAAGAAGTCAGACCTCTCCTTCATCACTGGGACTGGTCTGTTGGTGACTACAGATTATGAGTGCTTGTGAGATTGCTCTAAAGGCAACTGAAGAGGTTGCTTGGTTTCCTGCTGCCAGACCTAGCCCTCTCAGGGTTAACTCTCACTCAAACCTATCTTTCTCATTTTCACTGTGTGTGTGTGTGTGTGTGTGTGTGTGTGTGTGTGTACGTATGCATACTTGTAGGAGTAGAAAATATGAGAATCAAAATAATTTTTTTTTCAGAGTGATACATGGCACTGTTTGGGTATAAATTTCCCACTTCCTTGCAATCATGCCGAGACTATTTTTTTCTGAAAAGGTAAAAATGATTCTGAGAGATTTCCTCACATTATGTGAATATTTGTGTGACCATTTTTGATGGGGATAACTTATCAGTATCTTAGCGGTTTTGCGTGGGGGGAGGGGTCGTGGAAGTTCATGTGATGAATGATTTCCAGGACTGGACATCTGTAGGATAATATTAACTATGAATTATTGAAATAAAATTATCCATTGGGTAAACTGAGCCAGCAAGCTAGTAATGAAACTTCTCACCTGGTTTTAAAGGGAAACCTTTAGATATTTGTGTCTCCATATTGTATTGTCTTTGATGTCTTTTCACCTCAGGGCCCAGTCATGGCCTGGAGGCCTTTTCAAGCTAATTAGCCTCATTCCTGAAAGGAATTATCAATCACAACTTCTTACTTTCTTTCTTAACTGATCTCTAATGAATGATTCTCAGGCATTTTAAAAAAGAACCTGACATTAAAATGTCTCAACTGAAAACTCAGAACTTAATGCTTTAACAAAACTTATACAAGTTGGCCTCTTGTTTCCTAGTGTGGAGAACATTTGCTGCTCTGACCATAGTGGCAGCCAGCTGGACATGCAGGAATCTCTAGGAGTCAGTATCATTTTTCTACTACCTGTTTTACATTAGCAGAAGTGCACACACAGATACATAAAAATAAAAGGATCCTGACTTGGCAGGAAAAGCTTTACTACCTCAAAAATTGTGTCACTTAATTAAATTAGGCTTCCTAAATGGAAATGATCCTCTAATCTATACTTGCAAACAGGCTGCTTTTTGGTAGAATGCTTTTGAAATTTTTCCTAAAATAACTACAGTGTGCTGGGTAATTTTAAGCCTTGGCTGGGAGAAGTTTCCAGCTGTAGCTGGCTCGTGAATCCTACAGGGGAATCCAAGCAGATTAGCATGTCCTTGGTGCCCACTTTGAGACTAACCAGGGGTCCATATGCTCGCCCGAAAACCACAGAGAAAACCCAGATTCTAAAACCTCAACCCACTGACTTGACCCAGAAATAAAGGGCTGTGTTTCACTTTGAGTGATTTGAAATTTATCCAGAAAGGTGTCTGGAGTTTGGAGTCATGAAAAGCTTTGTGGCAGAGCATATTTTTACCAAGTTAGATATTGACTATGGCTTAGAAGAGGAACTGAAACCCAAAAGAGGGGAGGATTTAGGAGATCCTGACGTCACCCAGGGAAGGTGACCAGACCAGCAAGCATTGCAGGAGAAAGGGCTTTTTTGGAGATACGACCCAATGTCCTCCATGACTGCTGGACAAGGTAAGCGTTGAGGAGAGAGGCAGAGTGAAAGGAGCCCAAGCTCTGGCATGGGATGCTCATGTAATGAAATTGATGGATGCTTGGATGGCAAGACAGGGAAAGCAAATGAGAATGCAAAATTCATTGACTCGCTAAGTGCTCTGAGGTACCACTTCTGGAAAAAAGGATAGCTTAGCATTTCTACAGCTAGAGTCCATCAGTAAAGGTCTTAAGTAAGAGCTCTGGGAAGAAGTGTGACTCATAAGAGACTGAAGTGAAAATCATTGTCCTCTGTAGAAATATGAATGTGCTATAGACATGGGGAAAGTGGTAGGAACCGACCTTGGATGATGCTTGCTGCAGCACTGTGTGTTCACTGGGCATCCTGCTCCCATGCCAGCACAGCAGAGAGCGACTGAAACAGGGTGACATGCCACGTGTACAGTGCTCATGAGTGTGTGAACCATGGGGTAGACATTATGCATTTTCCTTTTACTATATCTATATAGTTTGACATTTCCACCCAGAATTTATTCCATATAAATACATATTTGAATAGGGGAAAGGCACTAATCAAATGTCATAAGGTTGGTTTGTCCTGGGCTCTTGACAATGTCAAGTGTAAATTTAATAAGTATCACCTTCACCAACTGATATCTCAGGGAGACCTAACGGACATGCTCCTGGGTACTGAGTGCTTAATTCTGACTATAAAATACCTACAAACCTGGCTGGCTGCTTTCTGTCCTCTCACCTGTGGTGTCCCAGTCTCATGCATGTAAGCTACACCTTTGACTGAGAGTTTCATGAAAGCCTATCTCTAAATCCACTAACAAGCCATCTTGTATTTATACCTCCTACCTTGCCTAGTTTTCCCGCATGTTCATTGTGTGCCTCGCTAAACTGCAAGCTCTCAGAAGGTAGAATTTATGTCTGATTACGGTTTGTATTCCCCAGTTTGCATATATTAAGCATACAATATTCATAAAGAGAATTATTGATATCTCTTACATAAGGCCCAATGTAATACATTATATTTAGAATTTAGCACCAGGCATTTCTTCCCCAGAGAACACTGTGCCTTTTTGATGAATCATAATTATGTAAGCCATCATTTTGCTTTCTTCTCCCCACCTCTTTCCTTCTTTCTACCTGGACTGTGAGGAACTACTTTTTAAAATTCTCAATTGCACTATCTAAATCATGCCAAAAATTTAAAGATACAAATCCTTCCTACTCTTTTATATGGTTGGAATTTTTAATAATAAAAAGAAAACACACACACACAAAAACGAAAAAGACTGCAGTATACACCATGTATAGCTGTAACCTCAAACCCTTTTAGATATTGACATTAACAGGATATAATGAAATAAATGGACAGTAAAAGCAGTTGGACAACAAAAGAGAATCAGTGAATGTATATCATGCATTATCAGATACCCTGTTACATGGACTGGGCCAACCCTACAACCCAAAGATGAGATCTAGCTACCTGGTCTACCTCACAGCCATGGATGTCTTCTAAAGAGACACTTGGACTCTTCTCTCTAGCTATCAGGCTACTGAAACAGTGGGTTCAAGAAATTAGACCTGCCCAGGAATCTCAAGCTGGGAGAAGAAAAAGCCACAGCAGGAAGAATCTGTCTTCTGGAGGAAGGTCTACACCTTGTCAGTTGACCTTGAAAGAGAAGCTGACCTGGTAGGGAGAGTTGGTGCTAAGACAATGATAGGTAGGGCGAGACTTGGGTAGGACAGCTTATACATATCGCTTACCTTCTAAACTGTCACATCAGGATCCCAAAGATAAACTTGCACTTTTATGGATCTCTCTGTCCACCTTTCCAATGTAGCTATACTGGAAAAAAAATACCTGCTTCATGTTTTTCATTATCAATTTTGCTCTTTCAGTTGGTTTATCAAAGACAGGTGGCCTGGCACGCTTTGTTGGGGCATAGGTTCTAACCCTACATCGTGTAACAGTGTTGGACCTGGTGCTGACTTTCAGAAATTTTCTATCTAGAACATTCTTTCCAAAGCTTTCTACACAGGCCCTCTTCTCAACACTGAATTTCTGTGTTAGGCCTTCCCTGCTGATCTCTCTAAGTGGGATGTCCTACAGGATCACTTTCTAAGCCCTTCATTTTCTTCAGAGGAGTGCCCACCCCCACCCCCATTGACTGCTGCTCCCTTAATCAAGACAGGCATTGGCTTTCCTTTCTATTGCTTTGTTCCTGCTGCCCAGAAGAGGGTCTGGCTTATCACAGGCACTAAGTAAATATTTGGGAAGGCGTGAACACTGAAGCACTTCTTCTCAGGTCACATAGTAAACTATTTCCTTAGCTCACCTAAGGGCAGAAAGAGACGGGCACTGGGAAAATAGCTCAGCAGGGAAATCATAGAGACATCCATCCCGGTTTCCTGTAGAGACAAACTCCATGTGCATCTGGATAGTGTTCCACTTTGAAATAAAGGTTTTGCAGCTAAAATAAAATGTGAAAAGCATATCAACATAAATGATAGCCTGGGTGTGTGTGGAATCGCATCTCTAGTCAGCACTAAAAGTTGACATTAAGTTTCTATTGAAAATTCAGTCCCCGTCACTGTATAGTTCAGTCCATAAAGATGGCAGTAGAAAGGTACAAATGAGAGCAGAACCCATTCAAAAATGTCAT
The DNA here is from genome assembly GCF_000001635.26 of Mus musculus. Classification (NCBI taxonomy): domain Eukaryota; kingdom Metazoa; phylum Chordata; class Mammalia; order Rodentia; family Muridae; genus Mus; species Mus musculus. The sequence continues at coordinate 20,491,472 of NC_000079.6, read as the reverse complement.
CATGTCAGCATCACCTATCCAATCATTAACATTGTACAGAAGCAACATGCTCACCTGTGCGACTGGCTTTAATTGGAAGCATGTGTCTCTCCCCATGTAAGGGTACACCTGCTATCTACAAGGCCTATGCTTTCATGTCTTGATTGCTGCATTCTGCTCATGTAAGTACTCCATCTTTTTCCTTTACAGAATCCCTTCAAAGCAAAATTCTGAAGGAAAACGTGAATACACTTCATTTATTTTTAAACTCGGCCCAATCATCTCAGGCAGGCAATGGGAAGGAAGAAGAGGCAAGTGTGTGCTGTAATAGAGCTGTATTTTCCCCCCTGTAGCTCCACCACTAATTCCCAGACCCTCTGGCTTCCTTCCTTTCAGAGTGCACCACCATTGAAATCTTGCATTACCTTGCCTCCTTCCAGCCATTTATTACTGTGGAAGTCACACACCGTGGCATTCTGCCAATATGCACTTTAATGTCACTTCAGTGCAAACTGGCTGTATACCTGGGAAACCATTTGTGGAATGGGAATCAGACTGAATCTACAGTTGGCTCAGCTATTTAGACTTGGGATTCTTTGTTGTAATATGGATCACTAAGACTACAAATCTTTAAGGAAGATTGCTAAAACCTGGAATCCATGTACTGATTCCCAGATAGCACTGCTTCACATGACAAGGACTGTTCCTCCTGAGGCAGAATCTGCAATGGAAAGAAACTGCTAATCTATGATTCCACAACATAAAGGTGTTTCCTTCCTCCCTCCCTCAATCAATAATGCTAGCAAACCTAGTCTCTAAATCTCACGAGTAATGGTAATGTTAATAATGACAACAATGATAAATGATAACAATAATAACAAATAAATAATAATAATGATATTAAACAATTAGGGTACTGTGTTGATATTCATCTGAGTGGTCTCTTCTCTGAATGTAAAAATCAAGATCAATGAGTTGAGTTAATATGCCATAGTTTTGAATAAAGAAGTGGTAGTAAGAGATCACCAAAGACTACAGAGTAATAAAGAAAGAACAACTTGGACCATAAAACAAATTATTCTACAAAGGGGACCAGAATAGAAACACCAGATAGAATTAGGGCCAGCTTTATTTAAGGGACCCATTAACCATCTGGAAAACATGATAAGCAGCGTGCTGATTAAATCCGCAGGCTGTCTCGAGTGGGTTGGCTGGCTGGCAACTGGAAAATCCAAGGTGATAGGCTTAAAAATGTGCAGGGAGATTAATGAAACAATGCCCGGTGACTGGCTTTTCTGTGATGGACACGCCTTGATGGTACACAGCAGAATCGAGTCCTTACACAACTGTACTGTAGGAAACAAACACTTCCTTAGTTTACTGGAGTTCCTCGTCATCTCTCTTCTAAAACAATATACAATCCAGGTCATTAGATGAGAACTGGAATATTTCATAACTTGCACTATTTGTTGAAAAAAAATAAAAGAACACATTTGTGGGCCGTAATATGGAGTTGGAGCCCAGTCAAACATTAACAAGTCACTGTACTCCTCTGGCTTCAGTACTCTAGGCTAGTCCAGGAGATTTCCTAAATGGCCACTAGGGGGAGTATTGGCCAAATTTGTCCATCTGGAAAAAAGGAGGCTGTTCTATTGAAAGAGTCCCTCAGTCTCACAGAAAGGACAGGCAGACCAAAGAGGAAAAGAAGCCACTGTTCTTGGGTAGGTGAGGACAGACAGTGTTCTAGGTGCAGGCCCATGAGTCTGAGGATAAGCAGCTGATTGTCTTCTTGGGTTAACAATAAAAGACCAAAACTGCAAACAAGGTGGTTATCAAAGATCTGAGGTTTGGGCCGGAGACAGTGTCTCAGCTCATATCTTTCCCAAACTCTTGCCTTTGGCAGACGTTTCCAGGGAATGAAAAACAGACAAACCACCTAGAGAACAAAGAGATGTAGTGACACCTCAGTTTGACATGCTTTCTGTATGCTCTTTCCCTTTATTTTATACTACATTTCTTCATTTGCTTTAGTATCAATTTAAAAATATTATAATTTAGGGGCTGGAGAGGTGGCTAAGCAGTTCTAGAGCACTGGCTGCTCTTCAAAAGGAAACGGAAGATTCAATTCCCAGCTCCCAAAAGGCAGCTCACTACTGTCTGTCTTCAGTTCTGGGGGACCTGGCGCCCTCTTTGGCCTCTATAGGTATAACATGCATGTGGTGCATAGGCACACATGCAGGGCTCTATGTATAAAAGTTTAAAAGAAAATCTTTACAAAATAATATTACTATTGACTATTTGGAGAATGTAAAAACTACAAGAAAGACAGTAAAGCTCTAGTATGACTCCTTCACTTAAAAATTGTGTTAGCAGCCGGGCAGTGGTGGCACATGCCTTTAATCCCAGCACTTGGGAAGTAGAGGCAGACGGATTTCTGAGTTTGAGGGCAGCCTGGTCTACAGAGTGAGTTCCAGGACAGCCAGGGCTACACAGAGAAACCCTGTCTCAAACAAACAAACAAACAAACAAACAAACAAGTTAGCTTTGTGGTTTGGTGTCTTCCAGAATTAGTTTTATGTTTATAATTACACAGTTATGTATCTGGATGATCCCGCAGTGTTAGTTTTCTGAAATTCACATGTCTTAAGTAATAGAACATGTATTCAACTTTGTGGGTTTCTTAGCATAAATTCCCTCATTTAAAATTAAAGGTCAAAGATCAACCATCCAGAGACTGCCCCACCCGAGGGTCCATCCTATAATCAGCCACCAAACGCAGACACTATTGCATACACCAGCAAGATTTTGCTGAAAGGACTCTGATATAGCTGTCTCCTGTGAGGCTTTGCCAGTCCCTGGCAAATACAGAAGTGGATGCTCACAGTCATCTATAGGATGGAACACAGGGCCCCCAATAGAGGAGCTAGAGAAAGTACCCAAGGAGCTGAAGGGGTCTGCAACCCTATAGGTGGAACAACAATATGAACTAATCAGTATCCCCAGAGCTCGTGTCTCTAGCTGCATATGTAGCAGAAGATGGCCTAGTCGGCCATCATTGGGAAGAGAGGCCCCTTGGTCTAGCAAACTTTATATGCCCCAGTACAGGGGAACACCAGGGCCAAGAAGTGGGAGTGAGTGGGTAGGGGAGGGGGGGGGAGAGGTATAGGGGACTTTTGGGATAGCATTTGAAATGTAAATGAAGAAAATATCTAATTAAAAAAGAAAAAAAAAAGAAAAACAGAAAGGTCAAAGATTAGAGAACATTGAAAAAGTTTGAAAGCTACCACCATTTTCTATAAGTCTATATCCATGTGTATGTGGAAGAGCAAAGTGGGAGACGACTCTTTTAGAATTTGTATCTTTCAGGGCTGGTGAGATGGTTGTGTGGGGAGGGCATCCTGCGTGCAGTCCTGCGTGCAGGCTTGATGGCCTGGGCTTAATTCCCAGATTCCAGAGACTGCAGGAGACGCCCAATACCTGGGAGCTGTCCCATAGCCATGAGTGCCATCGAATATGAGTGGCTGTGAGTGCATCCGTGCACTCGTGCACACATATACACCTCTCTCTCTCTCTCTCTCTCTCTCTCTCTCTCTCTCTCACACACACACACACACACACACACACACACACTCAATATACACACCACACACACATGTACAATATACACCACACACACACACACACACACACACACACACACACACACACACTTCTTTCTTTCTTTTTTTTTTTTTGGAAGACCTTATTCTTTATTATAGTGAATCTTTACCAAAATTCTAGAAAATTCAGCACTACAAAGATATTATTAAGTTAATGATAATGCCAGTAGAGAAAAAGAATAGATTCTTTGAGTTCAAGTTATTGACTTCACACACTTCTTTTAATGTGTTTTGTCCCACATAACATATATTCTCAAGTAGCCTGCAGTTATTCCGCTTGTGTCTGCACATATGCAGGCCTACGCTCAGTGAGCATGGTCAGGCACAGCGGATGTTCAGGCACAGCGGCGTAATGGCATCCACTAGAATCATCTACGATCTTTTAATCACCTCTTTATTTTCACAATTTCCATTATAAATTACTTGTTCTTTTGATTTGAAAACCTTGCCAATGCTTTATCTAAATTGACTTATTTTATAGATGTAGATCTTGGCTTTGTTTACTGAATCTATTTTTTTTTAATTTTCTATTATGAGTTTATAGTTACACTCTTCCTCTTATATCCTTTAGGTACTTCTACTGTTAGTTCCCAACATGAGTTCAACCTTAGTTTACCTTTTTATTGTTTCTCAAAACTAGTGGCTTTATGGTTATCAATGTGTGAGCTGGAGGCAGCTTTGGCTGCATATGGTAAGTTTCAGCATAGGAGATTTTTCACTGTCAACATTTTTCAACTGCTTTCTAGTAAATGTTTGGTTTTCTTCTTTGACTCAACAAAAAAAATTAACCTTAGTAAAGTAAGCTACAAATTTTTTTAAAAAGCTGTGTGACTAGTGAGTCATACTCTTTTTTTTTTCCATTTTTTATTAGGTATTTAGCTCATTTACATTTCCAATGCTAAACCAAAAGTCCCCCATACCCACCCACCCCCACTCCCCTACCCACCCACTCCCCCTTTTTGGCCCTGGCGTTCCCCTGTACTGGGGCATACAAAGTTTACGTGTCCAATGGGCCTCTCTTTCCAGTGATGGCCGACTAGGCCATCTTTTGATGCATATGCAGCTAGAGTCAAGAGCTCCGGGGTACTGGTTAGTTCATAATGTTGTTCCACCTATAGGGTTGCAGATCCCTTTAGCTCCTTGGGTTCTTTCTCTAGCTCCTCCATTGGGAGCCCTGTGATCCATCCATTAGCTGACTGTGAGCATCCACTTCTGTGTTTGCTAGGCCCCGGCATAGTCTCACAAGAGATAGCTACATCTGGGTCCTTTCAATAAAATCTTGCTAGGGTATGCAATGGTGTCAGCGTTTGGATGCTGATTATGGGGTGGATCCCTGGATATGGCAGTCTCTACATGGTCCATCCTTTCATCTCAGCTCCAAACTTTGTCTCTGTAACTCCTTCCATGGGTGTTTTGTTCCCAATTCTAAGAAGGGGCATAGTGTCCACACCTCAGTCTTCATTCTTCTTGAGTTTCATGTGTTTAGCAAATTGTACCTTATATCTTGGAAATCCTAGGTTTGGGGCTAATATCCACTTATCAGTGAGTACATATTGTGTGAGTTCCTTTGTGAATGTGTTACCTCACTCAGGATGATGCCCTCCAGGTCCATCCATTTGCCTAGGAATTTCATAAATTTATTCTTTTTAATAGCTGAGTAGTACTCCATTGTGTAGATGTACCACATTTTCTGTATCCATTCCTCTGTTGAGGGGTATCTGGGTTCTTTCCAGCTTCTGGCTATTATAAATAAGGCTGCTATGAACATAGTGGAGCATGTGTCCTTCTTACCAGTTGGGGCATCTTCTGGATAAATGCCCAGGAGAGGTATTGCTGGATCCTCCGGTAGTACTATGTCCAATTTTCTGAGGAACCGTCAGACTGATTTCCAGAGTGGTTGTACAAGCCTGCAATCCCACCAACAATGGAGGAGCATTCCTCTTTCTCCACATCCACGCCAGCATCTGCTGTCACCTGAATTTTTGATCTTAGCCATTCTGACTGGTGTGAGGTGGAATCTCAGGGTTGTTTTGATTTGCATTTCCCTGATGATTAAGGATGTTGAACATTTTTTCAGGTGCTTCTCTGCCATTCGGTATTCCTCAGGTGAGAATTCTTTGTTCAGTTCTGAGCCCCATTTTTTAATGGGGTTGTTCGATTTTCTGAAGTCCACCTTCTTGAGTTCTTTATATATGTTGGATATTAGCCCCCTATCTGATTTAGGATAGGTAAAGATCCTTTCCCAATCTGTTGGTGGTCTTTTTGTCTTATTGACGGTGTCTTTTGCCTTGCAGAAACTTTGGAGTTTCATTAGGTCCCATTTGTCAATTCTCGATCTTACAGTGAGTCATACTCTTAACACATATTTATTGATACTTATTAACCACAAAAATCTATATATTCATAGCATGCTACTGCAATCATTAATTAGTCGTCACAGCCGTATTGTGTTTTGTCTCCTTATAGTTTCATTTTCAAAGTTGATGAAGCTGTCTTATAAGCAAAGATTCATTTTTATTTAATAGCTTGTACTTTAAAATCTATAAGATGACTGTTTTGCTCTTTAAGCATTTGGGCTTTATAATGTCCATATTACTCTTCCAATTTTTGTTTTTCCATTTGTTAGCTCTTCTCAAGGTGATTACTGTATGCAGCAAAGGGTGATAATCACTGCTTTAAATACAGACATTTCTCTAATTCATTTCACATTTCACGAGTGAAAGGCCCACTTCTAAAACTTCTTTACTCTCCTTTTGTGTCGACATTTGAAGTGGTGCTGTTTTGTATAATTATTTTAGAAAAAATATATTCCAAGAATTCAGTTTAATGATTAAAATACTAAAATGTTAGTGCATATTGAAAGGCGGGCGGGGGGGGGGGGAGGGGCATCCTGCACAGACATGCTCACAAGCCAGCCTGATCGAGACAACTCCTTACTGAGAAGATCCTCTTAGGTGATTCTGGATTGTGTCAAGTTGACAATTAAAACTGCATCCTAACAGATGAGCAGATTTGCTCTATTGTGTTAGTGATGTGGAAGACCCAGCCCAAAGGTGAATGCCATAGTTTCCTGGGTTTGGCTCCTGGACTGCATGGAAAAGGTGAGCTGCCTGCTGTGAGGTTCTGCCTCAAGACAACCCTGAAGCAGCAACGCCAACTGACCATATATACCTTCCAACTTTGATTTTGCAAATAAAGCCACCAGGTAAAGATGGCACAGCCAGTCACATTTAAACCCAGGAGCTCAGACTTGATTTTGACTGTTCCCCTGAGCCCTGCCCTTAGGAGTTGGAGAGACTCTGGGGAGCAAGACAAACGTATTCTCATGGGCAGTAAGTGAAAATATTATAAATCATGGGGCTTAGGAAAGTTCACTGGAAGAAGCTCTGCTTTCAGGATCACTGTAGCTGTGTGCCAAGACAGCAGGATAAAGATCACAGACTGTGTGATGGGAACAACTGGAACCATTCTCATAGCTCTGGAGGCTGGGACCCTGAGATCAAAGACTCAGGAAGCTTTCTTCCTCCTGAGGGCTCTGGGGAGACCCCAGCCTTGCTCCTCAGAGTAGTAGATGGCTGTGTTCTTCCTGCATGCCTTCAGATTGTCTTCCTTCTATGAATTCAGGTCTGGACAGCCACGCTTGTCTTTTGTATCTAAACATCAATAATACTGAACTAGAGGCCATCTTTTGATTTCAATTTAACGTAATCTCTAAATATGATCATTGTAAGGTTAGGACTCCAGCGTATCATCCTGTAGCATCCATCCAGATTACAAAATAGGTTTTAAACATCCCCTCTGATGCTAAAAGCCTCAGTACAGGTTTCTGCCAGTTCTGAACATACAAGATGTCAGATTCTCCTTCCTGGAAAGCTGCTCCTTGGATCCCCAGACCTCAGACCCCACGCTGGCTTGTAGGCAAGCCAACTATTGAAGAATTTTCCTATTCAATATGACTAAGCCCAGAAGTTAAGAGACTACTCCTTGATAATCTACAAAGAGGGCCCCATGTCTACATCAGCTACTTCTCAGAGATGCAGAAAAACAGCTATACAGAAAGTCATGGGACTCATGGGACCCTTGATTTGATGCTTAAGATATGTAAGATATCCAGCACAGAGAAAACAAAAACCTCCTACTCTCGGGCCATGTTTCTGACATTGGTCTAGCCTAGAAGCACATGACAGGGATTAACCTTATAAAGGATGGTACTACCAGGTATGAGAGAGACAAAGGCCACAAACGTGCATTTGCTGTGCCTTTAGCTGCAGTACTCAAACTTTGGGACAGGAGGCTTTCATGACAATTGTTGTTCACACTCCCCACCCCCCACCCCCAGGTTATATGGAATCACAACAGTTCTAGACCACCATGGCTATACATTTTCTCTCAGGATAGTTTTTAATTAACCATCTGACAGTTACTTTGGTATAGTGGAGCGCTTTGGGTCCATCCAGGCTTTATCGTGTAGGTTGCTATGTAACACTAGGCCAGCGGATGCCTTAAGTTCACTTTCACAGTTTAATTCCTTAGTTATTTGGAAGGAAAGGCAGAGACAGGGACAGGTATTGGCCAGCTTGTTCATATATCACTTTTAGGTTGGTTTCTAATGAACTCCTATCAGGGCCCTATTTTATTTAAGTAGGTTTTTTTTTTCCTGTTACTTAAGTAAAATGGAAATGAACACATAAGCAAATGCCTTAGTGAATATATAAGCAAAAGTGATTTGTACAACCTTTTTTTTTCCCTCATCCTAACCTCCATATTCTGAGAAATCAGAAACGTTGATTGTCTGAAAAAATTAAATATCAAGGTGGTATAATCCACAGGTATCCATAACCTTTGATCCTGAGGTGGTGATATCTGGTAAGTGGTTGGCATTAAGCAAAGTTGGTGAATAAACTAAGAGAGGAAGAAAATGTAAACCTTGCTCCTACTGACAGGGCATGTCATTAGTTTCAATGGGGCACTCTTCCTTCTCTGTAATAAGGGAAGACAGAGTCAAGCTTTGGAAATTCCTCTTCCTGCCCAGGCCCACTGGGCCCAGCTAAGTGGGCCTTAGGCTGTCAAAACAGGTAGACTCCAGTTGTCTGCATGTGTTCTCTCAGCTCAGGCTTCCTTAAGGTCTAGCATTTCGTGGGCTTACATTAAAGAGATAAAGAGTTTGATATCACCTCTTCTCCTCTTCTGTCATATACACAAATCAGGGTTGGCTGTATGTGGCTGCTGAGGTAGGGAGAAAAGCAAGAGGGAAGAGGCCAGGAACCTGCTCACAGAACAACTGAAAGCATGCATTTCCAAAGCTTGGCTCTGTCTTCAAGAAGAAAGGTGCAGAGAGAGTAGGATGACCAAGGCCAGGCTATCAGATACATTTCCGGTCTCTCTGTACACCAAGAACATCCTGACTTATAAATGTTAAAGCCACTGATTAGTGACTGCAGGTCACAGCGTCTTGGAATGTCACATAGCATCTCTCCAGAACACAAGCCTGATCTTGACTGGCTTCCAAAGTCAGGGAAGGAAACAGCACCAGACCTGAGCTGCTGCTGTTTTGGCTTCACAAACAGGCTTCTAATAATTCTGCTGTAATAAACAAGGCCCAGATATTAGAAGACAGGAGATTTGGGAGGAAAGAAAATTTATATAATATCTTACATTATAGTCCACAAGACATGTAGCATTCTGTAAACATTTGTGTATGTCAGTGATAGGAGTATCAGTATAGTAGTAACATAAGGGAAAAAATTACAGATTAGAGAGGCAATGACAGAGGAGCCTACATCCTGTCTCATGGCTAAACTCTGGTCTGACTGCAGCATCCTGTCTATAAGTCTCACTCCAGCTCTGTCTGCGTGACCTCCATTGCTATTCTGAGCAGAGGGTTTCTATAGGGGTGTACAAAAATGATCTGAGAATGGAGAGTCTTTGACAGCTAGAGCAGCCATTCTGTAACAGGATGTGGGCAAATAGGCAGCTTCAACCAGAACTGAGTGTAATTATCCCTGCTTGACCCAATACAGCACACACACAACTGCATAGCGATACTCAAACACACATTGCTTTTCTTTAATTTTATTGTTCTTCCTTTCTATAAGAACGATGTCTTTGCTTCCATTTTTACAAGCAAGGAACCCAAGGTTCCAGAGAATTTACAAAGTCTATCGACACAGTTCTCTGGACATTTCAGAGAAGGCAGAGGATGTTCCCGAAGATGCGTTTTTTTGGTCTGGCCTTTGCAGAGATGTCGGAACAAGGCCCAAGGGAATAAAAAAATGATGTTCTTATGCCTTGATTCCAACTCTCAAGTGCAGAACCTCTGGCACTGAGAAGTTATCTTGACTCTAGAGAACATGAGCAGTGTGGCTGGATTTCAGAGCCAGTTTGATACCACTCTCTCTGTTCTTGGTAAAAACCTCTGAAATATGCATTTCAAGTGGTTGGTCCACAGGACAGGGGAGGCTCTACTGTATGTACTGGGGTGTGGTCTGGGTTGACTCTGGTTTGAAATGAGTTGCTCCAAGGGCTTTTGACTTGGGCTGCCAGTAAAAAGGTCCAAGTTCCGTTAACTAATGAATGCTTCTTTTCCACCAGGAGAGTGGATGGTAGAAATACTCCAGATGCTATCTCCAATGTTCAGCGGCAAGAATCCCAACTGAGTCAGAATGAAACTTTATTTCATTATGCTTCCAGGTCTGGGAATGATGCCAGCGAACCGTTTTCCTTGACAGGTCTCTCATCACTTACAGCTCAAAGGCAAAGA